>NW_027397075.1:51164175-51223057 GCF_003265705.2 Callorhinus ursinus | reverse complement strand
AAAAAAAAAATGTCATCCTGTTACGTGCTCAGCATTTTCTCAGGGGCCTTCCTGTATATAAAGAATATGGCAACCCTGCAAGGGAAGTACTAGTAGACACATTCTACCAATGAAGACACTGAAGCTCAGAAAGTTCAAACAATTTGCCTGAGGATATAGAACTAATAAGTGACAGAAACACCTCATTTTGCGCCTCTTCCATTCCTGTGATTGCTTGTCCTTAAGGAAGGAATAACACACACACTATCAGGATGCCACAAACACAGCGGAAACGGCATTGTACTCTCTCACACTTGCGCTCCTCGTGGCTTGCATCCCATATGCTTTTTCAAAGCTTTGATTGAGGAAACATTCTGCAGTGGTCCTTTGCTGTCACGTCTGCTTCCAGCCCCATCAGCCCGGCTGCGGCTGGCACATCCCAGCACGAGGCTGTGCCGTGAAGGCTTTCACAATGACTCAAACAACAAAACAACTCTGAAAACAGTTGCCATAAAGGACGGTATGGGAAAATCATGCGTGGTGTGCGCACTTGGGATGGCAACAGCGTCTGCTTCCTGTGGGGACGCACCTGGAGGTGGGATAGTCTCTGAGCAGTCTGACTGTGTGTTTGGGGGCAGATCTAGGCACCCAGGCAGACATTCTGGCTGGACCCCCAACCTCCTTACTCTCAGGTGTAGAACAGATCAACAGCAGAGAGGAGCTGTCCTTGCAATGGATTCCTGTGCTCTGACCCCGGCTGGCTCGGTGCTGCCATTTTATGGTTGCCCATGACATCTGTGCTGGTGTGTCAGTCTCAGCACCTGCCAATGGCATTGTTTACTTGTCATGTAACCTTCCCAGCCCACAGCCTCCGCCTCGGGCTGAGTGGGGCTGGCCACCTTCCGTATCCACTCTCCTTACCACGGATGATTAAGACGAGGAGTGGGCCCCTGATTCAACCGCAGCCGATCCACAGACTGACCAGTGACCCTTGGGAATGCCTGGTGTGAGAAGTTCTTCCCTATCAGAAGCTGTGGTGCTTGACGAGGCCAGTCAGGTTCTCCTTCCCGAAAGTTTGAACTGGAAACTGTAGTGAGCACCAGCTAGTTGGTAGAAAGTGGGAGCAACAGACACACAAAGGGGCGGGCACAGAGCCACATCGCTGGTGGGACGGAGCACTCCTGAGACAGGTGCCGGAGACTAGATGATCCAGTGCCTAGAGTTGTCAGAGACCCCCAACGTCCTCCTGGGAACCCCTCTTATACCCGCCTGGGCTTTCATTTCTGCTCTTGTGTTCCAGTTGTATCAGGAGGGTGTGGCTGCAAAAGAAAACGGACCTTCCAGTGGTCCGGATAAAAGCAATCCATCTCATTTAACACAGAAAGCCCAAGGCGCTCCCCTCCCCCACCTCTCCAGGTCGGTTAACTTAGTGGTTTAACAACGTCCTGAAGATCCCGAGTGTTTCCTGACTTTCTTCTCTGTCACCCTCAATATGCTGCCTGCTCTTCTAGTCCAATCTCTTTCACTGTCTTCCCAGAAAGACTGTAGTAGTTCTGGGTGGTGAACTCTAGGGAAAAAAAAAAAAAGAAAATGCGTGTTTCTTGTGACCCTTTCAAAGAAGGAGGAAAATTTTCCATTGACTCCCCAGCAAGCTTCCCTGCTATGTCACTGGTTTGAATCGTACCTGGTGCCTGTTCCTACATCAACCACTGGGGCCAGCTAGGAGCGATGCAGCCTGCCCCCCTCCCCACCTCCCCATCCCCAAGCACAGATGGCTCGCACTCCTACCTGGTCAGGGTCAGCTTTCTGTCAGCCGGGGAGAATGAAACAGCAGTGTCTGCTCGGCTTACTTCCTCAGACCCAACAATGCTGTTCCATTTCATGATGTGACCTGGTTGCATCTGTTTCTTTCAACTCAAAGAATCAGTGAACATCCAGATCATCCTTAGCAAGTTGAGAGACTGGTCCATAGCAGGGACACTCAATGTTTGGGAGTTGAGTGAGTATGTGAATGCAATATTATAGGAGGCCCTCAAAGTCTCCATTACTTTCCAATATCATATGTGGCCTCAAAAGTTTACACACACACACACACACACACACACACATCACTAAGAGGATCTGAGGAATGGACCTATCATACTGCTGCTAACCACTGGACCAGCTCATTTCTTGCCCTCTTGGGCCTCCTTGGCAGTGTGGCAGTTGGCCTCTTGGATGTAGAGTCTGCTTTTAGCCCTATACAAAGGCTTTTCCAGATTAGTGGTTCTCAGAACTTCCTCGTGTATCACAGAATTGGTGAGAGGGTTCCTTAAAACAAATTTGCTAGGCTCTGCCTCCAGAGTGTCTGATTCAGGAGGTCCAAGGTGGAGCAGAGGATGGGCACTCCTTAGGAGTTCCCGAGATGTTCCTGCTGCCAGTGTGGGACAAGGCTTTGAGAACCACGGCTCTAGGGAGAGGACAGGAAGCATCTAAGAAGGCTACTCACAGAATTTGTCCTGAGGTAGGAGAACCTGCTTCTTTGTCACTTGCTATCACCACGTCACAGGCAGCAGTGACTAGAAGGCCTAATTCTCAGAGAAATAGAGGCCACCCCTCTTCAGGAATGTTGGAGGGGGTGGAAACTTGGCGCCCTGGAGAAGTGGGGGGAGGGGAGGGAGAAGGGGTTTAGCTTTGGTTGACAGAGCCTGGCTAAGCAAATGGGCACAAATGGGCCTTTCCCACCCCTGTGCTTTCTCACCTGTAACACGAATAGGAACCAGCTCTGTCTGCTTCACTGGGTGGCTGTAGGGATTAAGAGGAGAGATGCGTTGAAAGTGCGCAGGTAAAATACAAAGCTGTTTATGGCTCACAGTCTTACTAACGACAGTAAGGGGACTAATTCAGAGTTGTGTAAAGGACCTTTTGGGGCTCAGCACGATGAATTTCAGGGTTGTCATCCTCCCAAAGCAGGTGCCCACTTTCCGGAAGTTATGCGCGCATGTCGATCTCAGCCCTGCGCACCAGGTCCGCCCGACCTGGGAGCCCGCGTGGGGCGTGCGGATTGCTTTCGTGAAGACTGCGGCCGCAATTCCTTCTCTCCCACAGTCTCCTCGGGGATCCCAGGCTCGCGCCCGGAGCGGGAGCCCCGAGGGGCGGAGTGCGGGAGGAAGCGCGGGCTGCCCGCGCTCTGAGCCGGCGCGGCGGTGGCAGGGCCCGGGTCGGGAGCGCTGGCAGGGCAGGGGCGCCGAGGGAGGCCGCCCGCCCCTGCGGCGCGTCCCCGCAGAGCCCGGGGGCTGCGCTGGCCGGCCAAACATTATTCAGCACCCCGCGTCAGCCTTGGCTCCGGGCGCTGGCGCGAGCCGGCCGCCTTTTGCCTGCCTTGGCCGGGTCTGAACCCTGCGGGCGGCGGGCCAGGCCCCTCTCCCGTTGCCTCCCGGCCGCCGCGGGCCGTGTTCGCGGGGCCTCCCCGGGACTCCCCCCCCCCCCCCCGGTTCCCCCCGCCCGACCCCCCCGCCGATCGGCCACGCTTGCAGAGCCAGGGCTTTGCTTAAGGGTTGGCAGATGTGCGTGCGCCCTGGCTCCCTGCGCTCCCGGTTCCTCCCCGCTGCCCCGGGCTCCCTCGGCGCGAAGCGCCCGCACCCGGAGCGGAGGCCCGCGGGGAGCGTCCCCAGCTAGGCTGTGCCTGGCGCCGCCCCGGGGTCCGCCCTGACCGCGGGTTCAGTGCCCCTCTTCTCGGGGTCGGGGGTCTGGGCAGCGGTAGCAAGGAGGAGACGCACGCGGCCGCCCTGGCGTCTCCCCGCGCAGAAGTTTCGGGTCGCGGCGCGCCCTTCGGGGCTCCAGCCGGGCCGGGGTGCCAGATGTGTTCAGCTGTGCGGCGGCGCTCGGCTTCCAGCGGGTTCTGGGTAGGGGCTGCTCCCAGAAGCAGCCCCTGCTTGCTCTCTTTCTGTGTGAGCCCGGCGGGGAAGCTTTGTCTTGGGGGGCCCACACTGGCTCACAGAAGACTCCGGGAAATGGGCCTTTGGATGAGAAACTGAAGACGTGGGTTGAGGATGGGGTCTTGGTTCCATTTACCAGCTGGCCAACTTTGAGAAATCCACTCCCCCCTCTGTTTGCTTGACTGTAAATAATATAGCTATCATTGGAGTGCTTCCCATTTTCCATATATTATTTTTAAATCCCAACGATTTGCAGAAAAGGTGTTACCCACAATCTGCAGAGGACGTGGGATCCAGGCAAAGTGACTTGTCAAGCTTAGACCGCTGATCTGGGACCCATGACCCAAAATTCTCTAACTAGAGACAGTGTTGTCTCTGTGAGGATGTGGATGGCATCCAAAGAATTATGGATACCATTCTTTTCTGATTTGAACTTCAACCAGGCTGGAAGTCCAGGCCGGAAGCATGACCATTCCTCCTGCCTACCTTCACAGCAGAGCCTCCTTGGGACAGTTGGGGAAGAGGAGGGGGCTCAGACTGGGGACCCCTGAGTCAGCCTGGCCTCCCTACCCCACCTGGAACCAGGGGTGACCTTTTCTTCTTTCCATTCAATTGATTGATTGCTCTGTGTCCTTGAGAAGCAGGATGAGCTTGACTGTTGTGTGTGGAGTTTTCCTTCCCCCCAACCAGCTGGGCAAAGGGATTTTTCTCCCATGTTCAGAGGTTAGAAGCCCAGGGAGGTGCATAAAGTCACTCTGGATGGCCCAGGGCTCCCTCAGTCTCCAGACCCCTGCTAGGCTGGCAGCACCTCAACTTTCTCATCTGTGGTTTAGAATTCACGTTACAGATAAAATGGGTGAGATGCTGGGGACAGAAGGCCTGGGTGTCAGAGAAATTTGGGCGCTAATGTGAAATATATTAGTAATACTACTACTGGCCTCGCCTGACCCCACAAGAGTTGTGGGAAGGCTCACAATGGGTAATGGCTACCCAAGGGCTTTGGGAAGTGTGAGATGCCTCACAAATGCAAGGTGGAATTATTCATACAAGGCAGAGGAAAGGACCAGAATATAAAGATGAATGCCACCATGGAAAAGTGCAGGCTAGCAGGCCAAATAAAAAGGACTATACAAATAGTTAAAACAGAAGACTCCCAGTGCATGCAAATAGTACACATTATACCCCGTGCTGCCAACTCAGACCCATTTTGGAATAACAAAGAACATATGTATATATATATATACATCTGGGTAGTCTCTGACATTCTTACTCCCACTGTAGGAGCTCCTTGTCTTCATAATAACTCTTGCCCAGTTGTCTCCTCTCCCCAGTTAATCCCCTTCTTTCCATTGTGGGTTCTACAGCAGGATTTTCTTTTTCCTGGGCGGAGTGGTGTATTAGTTTCCTATTGCTGCTGTTAGCAAATTACTGCAAATTTTGTGGCTCAAAATAACACAAATTTATTATCTTACAGTTGTGGAGGTCAGAATTCCAAAACGTGAATCCCTGGCCGAAAATCAAGGAATTGGCAAGATTGTGTTTCTTCTGGCGGCTCTAGGGGAGATTCTGTTTCCTTGCTTGTTCTACCTTTTAGAGGACACCTGCATTCCTCTGTTTATGGACCCTTCCTCTATCTCCAAAGCCATTGGTATTCAGCGGAATCTTTCTCCCATTGCAACTCCTGCCTCCATTGGCACATCTCCTCTGACCCTGACCCTCTGACCTCCCACTTGTAAGACCTGCTTCTGATTACATCGGGCCTTTGTGGATAATCCAGGATAATCTCCTGAAGATCCTTAACATGACCACATCTGTAAAGTTTCTCTTGCCATGTAAGGTAACAGTCACCTGTTCTGGGGACTAGGACCTGGACATCTTTGAGGGGGTGGGGATGGGGGAGTAGGGGGTGGGGGTGGAGAGCGCTTTAAAAATCTAGAGTTTCAATTTAAAAAAAAGTCTCTTTTTAAAAAGAGAAATATGAAATGCCCAACTCTCCCCTTTTCTTCAGTTAAGAAGTAACATAGCAACTTTTTCTATAAATGTGACAAATTCCGACAAAATCCCTCCCAGCTCCTTGCTATAACTATTGAACATCAGACTCCCTGCTATCAGGAAAGAGGAAATAGTAGGTAGCAGCAAATGGACTCCACAGAAAAGGAAGGGAGAGAGGCTCACTAGGTTGGCAAGTTGTAATATGTTCTTCACTGGGAATGTAGGCCCTTTGAAATGATTAGCTGCTAACAATTGTTCACAGCTCTTCAGCTGCTCTACCTCATAAGCCTTTGGCACCGTAGGCTTCAAAACTTTCTTAAAGCATTCATAGGAACCTTGGCTCCTTTTCTTTCCCCACAAGAAAGACCTAAATAAAAATAAAAGTGGTGCTACTCTGATGAAAGTGGGCACATTGAGCCCCTTGAGCACTTTTGCCAAATGGTAGGAACATGGTTTGAAATCTGTTTTGGGAAGTCGTTTCTCTAAGTAACATAACAAGAATAATGAGTTAGAAATTACCACTTGGAATACAGAAATTGGGAGAACATCATGTTCCAACACCATGTTGAAAATTCTTCTTCTCACTGTGGAAGCAAAGAATGGGGTATTCCTTCAAGAACTGACTTTCGCTCCGACTCTTGGTTTCCCCCTGTGTCCTCTATCATAGGCTCTTCTCTGTCATCAATCTGTTCATTTTAGTGACAAGAGTGAAAGCGCCAATGGGCAATATAGCAAAAAGTACACACACCTAGAGACTGGGGCCTGATGAGTTAGCTCCTACCCATTCACTCATCACATACTTATGGAGTCGCTCTCTTGGGTCCAGGACTGGTTCGGATGCTGGGGACCTAATGTGCACCTGGACTGTGGGAGCCTTTTGCAGGGTGAGGAGAGAAGGGGACTACAGGAGTGAACAAACAGAGATCGTCCCTGTGGGCTTCCATGTGAGGGGCACAGGGAAGGCCCGGAAAGCTTTCCAGAGGAAATGGTGTGTACGCCCAAGTCTGAAAGTCCAGCATGAGTTAGGTTAGCCAGCAGAGGTTGGGGCCGGGGGACGCCGGGCTCATACAGCCGAATGTGCAAAGTCACAGATGGGGAAGAACCTCGTAGAAAGGAGGGTATGTTGGAGAATAAAGCAGGGAGGAGATAGTGCTGGAGGGCCTGGAGGCCATTTTAAGGAGCTCCCCACTTTCTCCCAACAACTAGGGAAGCCATTCCTGTGTCCTAAGTAGGGGACAGACAAGGTCTGATTCATTCCTCCCTGGCAAACTCCGTGACCTTGGCTAACGTACTTCCTCCGTTTCTTCGCCGCTGCCTGGCTGATCCCTTAAGTCGTTTCCTGCTCTGACCGTGAAGGTCGTTAAGCGCAGAAAGGGCGCGCGGCCCGCAGCCCCTTTACTGGGCCCTCTGGAAACTGGACGTTCCCAGTGGTCCTTCCCCAGGCCCCGGAACTCCTGGTCAGTGCGACCTCTGGAAATAAAGGGATCGAGACGACCTAGCTCAAAGCAGAGCCAGATGGGCACAGGGTGGGCGGCGGGAAGGGGCCCGGGGCGGTGGAGGAGCGGGAGGCCGCCCGGGGTGGCCAAGGGGGCCCGGAATCCGCCGGGACCTAGGGCGCGGCGAGCGCGGCTTCTAACCCCCGGGCCACGGCCGCAGCTCACTCCTCTTATCGCCACTCGGGGGGCCTCGGGACAAGGCTGACCGGCACTGACGGCTGAAATCCGCCCATTGTTCCCTCCGGGGAGCCAGAACCGCCGCTCCGGCATGGGGGCCAGCAGCAGCCGGCTCCGCCCCGGCGGCCGGAAGCGCGGGCCGGGCTCAGGGCCGGGGCGGTCGCGAGTCTGCGCAGGCGCAGACGAGCCTGCCCGGGCAGACAGGCGTGGTCGGAGGTTCTGCGGCCCGCGGCTGCCCTCTCGTGGAAGTTGGGCGCCATGGCGTGGCCGGCGCTGGCCCGGAGCGGCCTGGCCAACCCAACCCTGGGAACTCAGCCAGGCGCTGTGTTTTTCCAGGTCCGCGCAGGGCCAGGGGAACCCGGCGTGTTTGTTTGGTGGGAATGGATTACTGGAAAACTAGACGGAAGGTACCCTGCAAATCGGCATGCACTGTATTGTTTGGGAGTCAGCAGCCTGTAAATGTCAGGTGATAGCAGTGCTGGGAACCACCGCCCGATCCCTGACCTTGAGCAAGGCGCTGCTGGCAGAACAGCTCGGCTGCTCGGGAGAGAGGGAGGGGGCGGCAGGGGAGTGGAGACTTAGAAGTAAGAGCTCGCTGCTGGGCCCGGGCCAAAACGTCCACTCCGGGATCTGTAAATAGTGAAGGAGGGTACCACGCACCCCTGTGCCCACCCCACAAAGACGTAATCTATATGGACTAGTAACTAACTCTTCTAGGGAGGCAAGCGTTCTGCAAGGTGGGGGTGCGGGTGAGGGTGGGGGTTGGGGTGGCCACGCAGTCATAAGGAACGCTGTCTGGAGGGCAGCCCCAACAAGGGAAGGTTTAGCTGAGAAGAGTGAAAGCGCACAGTGGAATGAGAATTATGCGCCCTGGTCTGTTTAGGGAACCACCCGGCATACAGTTCCCTTTAAATGCTTCATCACCGCCTCAGTGTGCTGAGTCCTCCCCTAATTCCTGATTCTGAGTTGCCCTTGATCTTCTTGCGTCCCACCCTGTTCTTGTCTCAAGCGATTACTTTGGAATGTGTTTCCTCTCCCCACAAAGATTTGTCCTGAAAATCATCACGGGCCTCTGCCCCTGTTCTTTCCACCTGCATTTCTAGGGCTGCCTGCCAGGGAATGGGTTCTTTGGGCTCTCTGTTCCACATGCTCCCCCTGCTCCTGACTCCATCCCCACTGATGGATGGCACCCAGTTCCTGAAGTTTCAGTGGGAGGAGAGCAACCTGGGGAATGAAGATAGGAACTCTCAAAGGCCTGCCGCTTTTGCCGAAGTCAGGCATTCCATTAGAGGGTAATTCCTTTCCCTGGCCTCTGCACGTTCACCCTGGCCGCGGATACTGGGGTTTATGGTGTCACCCCACCACACCTGCTAATGCCTAGGTTATCAGAGCCCTCTGTGATGGAGGGCACTGTAAGGATTTCCTGCGGAGGGAGATGCCAGAGACAGAACTTGGGTCTGGAGGGCTCATGGTACAGACTCTGTGGTGACACTGATATTCCGTGTTCTTCAAGAAATGTTCTTCTAGACCAGCTGACCTCATTGGAGATCTAAGCCCTCGCCACTGAGAGGGGCAAATTGAGACCCAGAGAAGGGAAGTGCCTGTCCCAGATCACCCAGTGGGTGCCTCACTATGTGCTGGGTGCTATAGGGGACATAGACATATAAGAGGAGGACCTGCCTTCAAATCTCGCCACTCACCTGGGCAGGTAAGACATGCCTCTTAGCATCATCTCTCTATGTACGTCTGTAATTTTGATACACATCGTCTTCCTCTCCGATCTTCTCCAAAAAGGAGGTTTCTAGAAAACTCTGATTCTGAATTGGTGCAAATCCCTTTCCCCAAGGCATGTCAAATCCAGTTGCCGCCACTAACTTATTGATGGGCCTCATCTAGTGGCCTTGGGAAGGTAGTGGGCAGCCCAGTCACAGCCTGTAATAAGGACAGAAAACTCAGCATCCACCCTGCAGTGAATAATAGAACAAAAAGCAGCAAGTGCCTGCAGGATCAAAGCACAGAGCAGTAGTGTGTCTGGGTTGAACAGCTCAGCAGGGCAGGCCAGGGCAGGAGGCGGGCACCATGGACTTTCTGGGACGGGTGCCTGGACTGCGGAAGAATCTTCAGCTAGAGGGAGGATTTCTGTGCCTCACAACATATTCTCCTGTGGCGCTCTTCTATACCTTCCTTGGTTGGGGGAGGGGGGCCTTTCCTCCATCCTCTCTCTCCACCACTCTTACCCCAAAGTCTGAAGAGAGGGAGTGGGTGGGGCAGGAGGTGAGGGGAAAGAAGGCTGCCGGCGCAGGTAGGAGACACCGGATCCTTTGGCCATGCCAAATTATTCTCTAGGCCTCAGTCTTTCCTTCCGTGAAATGAGGAGGTTGATACATGGTCTCGAACTTATTCCTACTTTCTTAAACTGTATTTCTTTGAAAAGAGGCAGCGAGACTCTATTGCTTGGCCTCCCTGTCCCGTTTCTTCTTGGCCATACGGAGTGATGGCCATCACTGTCCCAGGCCCACCTTCAAACTCAGTCAGTCAAGCCCCACGTCTCAGAGCGAGCCGTCAGACCGCAGGTAGGAGGACTACTCTGTCCGCTCACCCTGCCTGCTCCCACTGGCGGTGGAGAAACCAGCCTCAGACTTAGAGTAGTAGTCTGAGGATGAATTATCATTGGGATTTTTACCTTGGAAGAGTATTTTGAGATGATAATATTCATGTTTGTGTCTTTAAATATATATACAGTTCCAGTAGAAGCCCCCGGTGCTATGAGGCTTCTCTGGGGAGGTTTGCAGGCATTTCTCTTAGTCGAGGAGATCCCCGGGGTCCTGAACACAGTCTGAGAACGACACCTTGACTGCTCCTTGTGGAAGTGTGTGTGAGTGTGTGAGCATGTGGATGTGTGAGTGTGTGAATGAGTGTGAGCGAGTGTGAGTGTGCGTGCCCTGAGTCAGCCTGAGTCCTGGGTGTTTTGTCTCTTTTCCTGAATTAGCCAGTGGAGGAGTTAAGTGTGTAATTGGGGGAAGGAATATGTCAGTCAGGAAATAACCATTTTATTAGTGAGAAGCCACTGAAAACCCATCCTATTGTGCGTGGGCACAGGGGCCTGTAGGCAGATGAGGAATCTCAGAACAGAGTGAGGAGAAAACCAGACAGTTAATGAAGACAGAGATGCCCATGTGTGATATAAAGCCAAGACTCCTGCACAGAACCCAGTGCACGGGTGCAGACAGAACACACAGATGTGCGCACATATGCACAGTTCCACATGGGCACTGCATGGACAGACCTGTCTGACAGCATGCCTGCCCACACATGCACACTGAACATCCTCCCAGATACATTCAGTGCAGGGCAGAGACGCAGTGTGATGGGTTGGCCTGGGTCCCCCACAAATGTATGCTCAAGTCCTAACAGCCCGGTACTGGTGAATGGGACCGTATTTGGAAATAGGGTCTCTGCGGTGTAAACAGGCTTAGAGGAGGTTAGACTGGAGGAAGGTCAGCCGTGATACTATGTGGTCGGTGTCCCTGCATGAAGAGGGAAATTTGGACACAGACAGAGGCCCAGAGGGAAGATGGCCGTGTGAGGATGGAGGCAGAGATTGGAGAGACACTGCCATCAGCTAACCAATGCCTGGGGCTCCCAGAAGCTGGAAGAGGCCAGGAAGGGTCTTTCCTTAGAGTCATCAGACAGAACATGGCCCTGCGACACCTTAATTTTGGACTTCTGCCTCCACAACCGGGAGAGAATAAATTTCTTTCTAGCCGCCTCATCGGTGGGGCTTTGTGATGACAGCCCAAGGAACGAAGACCCCCAGATACTGAGGACGTACGTATGGTGCACGCGCACACTCAGGAGGCACAGGACCTGCGGCACGGACGGCGAGAGACACTCAGGTCAGCCGGACTTCACCTGGTCCTCTGCTCCCTCCCGGCAGCCCTGGGTCTCTTGCCCCTGGAGCTCATTCTTCCGGTGGACTTAGCCCACCCTCAACCATCACGACCGCAGCCAACGTTTACCGTGCGCTTTCCTGTCTGCTGGGCTCTGTTCTAAATGCTTCAGGCTACTTTGAATCTCCCCAACAACCCTAGGCATTGTTTCCATTCCCACATGAGGGAACGGAGGCCCAGAGAGGTTGAATAAGTTGCCCACGTAAATAGAGGCAGAGAACTTGGGGTTTGGTGTCAATTCGGCTTGCGTCTGCCACACCTGGGAAACAACTTCTTCCTCAGGGATCCATTAAGGACTGTGTCCCAAGTAACACCTGGCCTGTCTATCACCAGCTCTGTGGGTCCTGGGCTGTGATGTCCAAGGCTAGACTCCGACGTCAAGACTCCCTGTCCCCCTTGGGCAGCTGGACCAGCAGTGTCCTGTTTGAAGATGGAAGAACAGGCTAGGGGCAATGGGTGCTCAGGGCTTTCATCCCCCTCCCCCTCTCTTGTTTTGATTGAGAAATATTTTATTCATTGAGGAATATACCAGACCCTAATAGGCACACATTTGACGTGTGCAGTTTGATGAGATTTGACAAACATATCCAGTCACATAACCACTATTACAATTAAGAAATCACCATTTCCATCACCCCAGAAAGTTCCCTTGGTACCTTCCTTGTCAGTCCCCCATCAACACCCCAGGCAATGCTTGATCCCATTTCCAGCACCATAGAGTCATTCTGCCTGTTCTCAAATTGTCACATACATAGACATATAGAGTATGTCCTTTTTTGCGTATCTGGCTCCTTTTACTCAACATATGATTTTCGAAATTGACTCATGTAGCTATATACGTCCAGAGTTCATTCTTTTCTTTATTGCTAACTAGTATTCTATTGTACTGATGTACCACAGTTTGTTTATCTGTTCACCTGTTGATAGACATTTAGGTTGTTTCCAGGCTTGGGCTATTGCAAATAAAATTGCTATGAACATTTGTATATGAGTCGTTGTGTGAACTTGTGTTTTCGTTTCTCTTTGGTAAATAACTACTAATTGAATGGCTGGTGTGTGTTTAACTTTTTTTAAATGCAAAACCCATTTCCAAAGTGGTTGTACTATTTTACCCTCCCACCCGCAGTGTGTGAAAGTTCTAATTGGTCCACATCCTCAACAGTACTTGGTATTGTTGATTTTTAATATTTTGGTTGATCTCTTGGGTATGAAGTGGTATCTCATTGTGGTTGTAATTTAACTATAGGTGTTGGCCATCTTCTAATGTGCTTATTAGACATTTCTATACCTTCTTTTATGAATGAAATCTTTCTACAATTGAGTTGTTACGATTGAGTTGTTTATTTTCTCATTATTGAGTTACAAAAATTCTTCATTATATTCCAGATATGAGCCTTGTGTCAGATATATAAATTGTGAATATTTTCTCCCGGCCTGTGGCTTGCCTTTTCATTTGTTAAGGCAATTATTTTGAATTCTTTGTCAGGCAGCTTGTAGATACCCATTTCTTTAGGGTCAGTCCCTGCAGCTTTATTTTGCTCCTTTGGCGGTGTCATGCTTCCCTGATTCTTTTTTTTTTTTTTAAAGATTTTTATTTATTTATTCATGAGAGACAGAGGGAGAGAGAGAGAAGCAGAGGGAGAAGCAGGCTCCCAAGGAGCAGGGAGCCCGATGTGGGACTCGATCCCAGGACCCTGGGACCATGACCTGAGCCGAAGGCAGACGCTTAACCATCTGAGCCACCCAGGCGCCCTTCCCTGATTCTTTATGAAACTTGTAGCTTTGCCTCAGTGTCTGCACATTTGAAAAGGTGGTCACCTCTGATTGCCTCCTGCAGGGAAAGCCCGTCACTAGTCAGCTCAGCCAGAGGGTCTGGGAAGACCAGTTGGTGAGGACTGCTGTGGGTGGAGTGGGGCTGCTCGTAGGGTCCCTGAGTGGGCCTGGTGCCAGGGCAGGACACACAGTTAAGGAAATGAACACCACATTTAGGTCATCTTTCTCTGTATGTCAACAACCATAGTTGTAAGTTCCCTTAGACGTCTCTTGGTAGAAGATGGATCTGAGTAAATGCTAACATAAAGTCTGCTGAAGTTACTGAGCAGAACGTCTCAGACTGCAAACTGGAATCCTGTTTGCTCAGACCTTTAGTCTCCCCCTCTTCCTCCAATCTGCAGCATATATGCATTTTTTGGCAGCCCCATACCCTTCATTCTCACATATCCCCAAGAACACACTTATACCCCCACAAACATGCAGATACCGTCAAACCACCAGACTCCAGATCAGACACTTGAGATCCCTGGACCAGAAACTGATAGAGACAAAGGAGACCTAGAAGTGGGCCTCTCTCTGTCCCCAGGGAGTTTGGTTATAGGTGGAGACAAAGGTCATTGGGAAGAGGGTAGGAGAAACACAAAACCTGTAAGGAGAAACACATGAGTCAGCACACACAGGAATAATGATAGGGAAGGGGGGGCTTTAATTAGAGGAGCATCTGGGAACTGTAGGGATCCCCCAAAGTTTTGTGACCCAACTCCTGTTGAGATGCAAGAGATCACCCAGCTCCCAATCCTTCTTTGACAGACACCTTGAATTTGTGAGATAAAGTTTGAGGATGGGGAGGAGGTCCCTATATTAATGAGGCCTTTATGACAGTAACACAACTCATGCTATGGAGCAAAAATAGAATATAGGCTTCAGATACAGCGAGGTTTAGGACTTCCAAATGTTATCAGGGCTTTGTCTCTCCAAATCATAGTCAGGTGTTCTCTTCATGGTGAGCATCCATTAATAGCACAAGACTCACATCCTACCCATCAGCAATTCCCAGAAGAATAAAGCTTTTTCCCTTAGAACTTTGGCCCCAAAGTCCAAAGGAAGGGACTGATTGGCTTTGTTTAGGTCACAGGACCATCCCTGATCGGCTTACTGGGCCAGGGGCACGAAGTATTCCGATTGGCCCATCTTGTGCACATCCCTGAGGAAGGGCAGCAACAGTCCCATCCAAGCCACTCGGAATGGATTCCCTACAGGAAAGAGGGTTCTTTTGTCAGAAGAAGTGGAGAGGTTGATTCTGGACAGGCAACACAAGAGCAGCCCATGATAGGATCCAAACCCTAACTTCATGTATCACCGCGGGATGCAAATCATTTCACCTAACCATGCATCGATTTCTGATAAAAGAATAATACTCTTGGTGTGTGTAGCATTTACCCACGGATAACATGGGAGCTGATGCTCAAGAAAGCACTCTGAGATGTCAGGGGGCATGTACTCTGCTCAACAGTCGCTCCGGGCGCAGGCGTTTTCGTTGTGGGAAGCCGCAGAGACAGTGGCTCTGCTCCCTGAGCCTCTTTAATCTTGGGCACTAACCGAGGTAACACAGAACTATCTTGAAGAGGCAAAGGCGCAGAGGTGGCCCGAGAAAGCAGGTAATAAGGATTCCAAAGCTGCCACCCCTCTCTCCCTGCAGGGGATCCGTGACCACCCACTTGTGTTCCGAAACACAAGGATGGGCACGCACTGTGTGGCCTTCTTTCCCCCACCCACTCCCACCCCAGCACAAGCGGCAAATAAGATTACAGAAGCCGTGGAAGGCAGCATTTGGAAATTTAAAAGATAAGCATGCACAGGGTAATTGAATAGCATTCTGCTGAAAAACGAGCTCTCAGAGCTCATAATCAAGACTATGCTTTACCAGAGGGGCTCTCCCCTGCCTCCCTTTGCAAACCCAGCAGAGTTAACCCTTTGGGAGGGCTCTGCTAGGGGAAGGCAGTCTTTATTTGAGCACTCACTGGAACAGTCCGATGACGGAACGAGCAGCCTGCATAGTAGGTAGGGAGTTCCCCGTCCCTGGCAGTGTTCAGACAGAGGATAGAGGGGCGAGGTGAAGCCTCTGGTTGTTAGGGGGCTTATCAGCAGTGAGATTCTGATTCTCCCGTTCTGATTTTTCAGACTCAACCATCAGGTATCTATCCAGAGCGTACTATATTGTCAACACCAGGCTCAGGTCTGTGGGATAAAAATGCAAATAATAGTTTATACAGCACTTAGTCGGCCCCAAGTAGGCACCTTGCTTGTAGGAACTGATCGATCCTAGCAGCACCCAGAGGAGGTAAGTACTACTACTGTCTCCATTTTACAGTTGAAGAAACTGAGGCACAGGGAGTTGAAGTAATTTCCCCAGGGATTCAGACTCGGGTGATAGGAGAAAGTAGGTAATATCCAAGCTGACGACCCACCATCCCGCCTCGCTTGAATTCGCCATCTTGTTGGGGAGAGCAGAGACTCTGGTGTTGGAAGGTGGGGGAGTGAGATAAGGGATGAGGCCCAGGGTGGCTCCCCAGGCTCTTTGTGTCGATCCCTCCCTCCCTCCCCCCCACACCCATGCCACTGAGGCCTAACCCTTCTCCAGACCCCCTCGGAGGGGGCTGGGGATGGATGCTGACCCCTGGAACAAGCACTGTCAGTCGTGCTGGCAACCCCCAGCCCTCTAAACCCACCTTCCTCTCCCCTTTTTTTCTCTTTCTCTGGTTATCGTAATTATTTGGGAATTTACAGAATAATCCGTCACCAAGTCCTCCAGAACAAATTGAATGTCAGGTTTATAAAACAACCTAATAAAGCAGATGGCATTACCCACTGGTAAATCTCTTCCCCATTTCCTGCCCCACCCCCTACCCACTTCAGTGTCTCGGAGAGCTGACAGATTATCCATTTACAGGCAGATTAATCCTGAACAGTATAAACATGGAGAGAAAATTACACTTTCTTGTCTCCATAATTGATAAGAAAGACACATTAATCTATAAAGCCCAGAGGAAGGCCCATCTGTCTGCCGAGGCAGACGTGGGGGTGTCTGGGAAGGAAGGAGTCCCGTCCATCTCTCTGTCTGTCTGTCTGACTTTTTATCAGAAAGCACTTTCTCAGGGGCTGCCCTCGCTCTCCCAGGCCCTGGCCGCTGGGTACCTGCAATCTGAGACCGCTTAGGCCGGTCTCAAGGTCCAACAATTCAGGATTCCAGGCCAGGGGCAGAGGCTCTGCCATCAGCTTTCTCTTTCTTTCCAGAAGCTTGGACAGAGAGCCTATTAGTTGCTCTCTGTGATGATTCCATAATTTTGCCTCAGGTGTCCACTCTCTGGCCCTTGAGGGGATTCCAAGAGGAATTTGTTCAATAAGATTTTGATTTGATTCCCTCCCTATTCTCTACTATTACTTTAAAACTTTTTGTAAATTTACACACTTCCCTCCCCCACCTTCCTCCTCTTCCAGCACCTTCCCTGGTAGAGACAGCTGTGAGGCATTAATTGTCTCCTTGAGTCCTGTCAGAGCTGTCAGGAAATGTCACACCGGCCAAATCCTCTCCGCAGAGGGATGTGAGTGGAAAGAGGGTTTCTGAGAAGACTGTTCCAGAAACAACCATCCCCCCTCCCAACTTGGAGACATACAGTGACACGGACAACAAACAGCCCCATCCTCACCCCTCCACCCCCATCTAAGGAATTTAGGGCAGGCTCCTCCGTCAGGGTGCCTGTGATGTCTTGAGATGGGGATGGAGGGAGCGTGGCAGGTGGGGGGATTTATCTGGAGTAGGAGAGAGGGCCCAGGGGAAATTCTGGCAGATCCCCATTTGACCAGAACGACCCTGTTGGCTGGTAGGACCTTGAAGAGGAGAGAGGAGGAAAAAAAGAAGGATGGGGAGGGAGCTGGGCAGAGGAGACAGCCAGCAAACACCAAGGGACCAGGAGGAAGGGAAGATGGGGGATGGAGTCCAGGAGGAACAGAGAAGTCTATGGCAAGAACTCCTAATTTCTGCCTTCAGGATGGGTGGGCATCTCGTATGATCTGGGAATCTTTGTCTCCTTAGCCCCTATTGTGCTGCTTCTCCCAGAGCACAGTGAGAGTACCGGCCTCCTCACCGTTGGGCACATGTCTAGTGTATGCCCCCAACTTTGTGTGGAGGTGCACTGGGTGCCCGGAGTCTGAGTGAATAGCAGAAACCTCTCACAGGTGAACTGTGCATCACAAAACACTCCACCCCCCACCCCCCTAGACTGCAGACTGGCCTCGGCTAGGCTTCTCCTAAGAGACAGTGCCAGGGACTGAGTTGTGTTCACCCAGGGCCACTTCCCTCTGTTGGCCATTAACGGATGCAGAAGTGCTCCCAACAAGAGCTCCAGCCTTTGTCTTTGGACTTCCGCGCTCTTTGCACGAATGACACATGGTACTCCTGGCTGGCTTTTGAGGATAGCTATAACCAGAGTTTCCCAAACAGTGTACCTGGGAGCATTAATGGTGCTTGGCTGTTCTTTGAGCTCCACAGTTAAATTTGAAGATGCTGCGGCTCCTGGGTGGCTCAGTCGTTCAGTGTCTGCCTTCGGTTCAGGTCACGGTCCCAGGGTCCTGGGATCAAGTCCCGCATCGGGCTCCCGGCTCCACGGGAAGCCTGCTTCTCCCTCTCCCACTCCCCCTGCTTGTGTTCCTCTCTCACTGTCTCTTTCTGTCAAATGAATAAATAAAATCTTAAAAATAAAAAATAATAAATTTGAAGATGCTGGGCAACAAAGTTAACATCATTTCCTTTTTTTTTTTTTTTTTAACTTTCCTTCTCTACTCTGGCTGATTTTTCTCTGCTTCTTTCTTTTCTTCTCGCTTTCTATTGATTGTGGGCTTGATACAAGCCCAGTGAAATCGTAAATACTAATCCATTTTTGTTTCATGCTTTCCTTTTTAAAATAAATCATTAAGTTCTACATATATATTTTTTAAATTGACAATTATAATTTTAAAGAAGAAAAAATAAATGACTCTGACCCTGGGGTCCTAAAAGCTTAGAGGTAATATTATTCCATTTTCATTTACTAATTTTAATAAAAATCATCACAACATGAATTGTAAAGTAATGATATGTAAATTGTCTAGAGAAACCAACAAAGCACTTAATTTTAGCCCCTTAAATGTAGTAATTAATGCTGGATAAACATCTAAGGTTTGGAGGGTTAGTTTTAATTAGTATAAGTTTGGGTGAGAAAATGAAATTTTTTACTTACTCTGTTTCTAAGAGTCTCAAACTGCTTCAACCAATTAACTTATTACTGTCTAAAAAGGCTGGTTTTTTTAATAGGAAAAACTGAGTTTCTTTGTTCTGCTACTGTATTTTCATAAAGTGACAAACCAGAATCAGTCCCCACATGCTGTCCAAAGAGCAGGGGGTTTTTGTTTGTTTGTTTGTTTGTTTCAGGGTTTTTTTGTTTGTTTTAATTTGTGAAGGCCTGTGTTAGACATTCTCAGAAGATACAGGGAAAGGGAGAAATGTTATTCCTGCCCTTACAAGGACAAAACAGATTGAGAAAACATGTCCCGCCTGAACACATCATTAAGAATTTCACAAAACAGAGGCGCCTGGGTGGCTCAGTTGTTAAGCATCTGACTCTTGATTTTGGCTCAGGTCTTGATCTCAGGGTCAACTTAAAAAAAAAAAAAAGAATTTCACAAAACAAAGCCAGCTGGTTATAAACAATTTTTTAAAAGAATGACGTGAAGTGGAAGAGCACTGGAGAATGAAGAGCTGGGGTCTGCATGTGTCACCTTTCATGGTTTTGCTCACACTGTCCCTGTGTCTAGACTGCTTCTGCCATGCTCTTTATACCTGCTTACATCCATTCCTGGCATCTCTTCCCCTTCAACTTGGTAGAATCGACAACTCCACTTGTGGGCCCTCAATTGTATCTGTTTCAGACTTCCAGTAATATCTTGTTGAACTTTTTTTGTACTTTATGTTGGCAGATTCAAGAGTCAAGAAGCTTACTGAACTCCAAACAGTATAAAATTAAAGAAAACCACGCGTAGACCCATCATAATTGAAATGGTGAAAATTAAAGTAAAGAAAACCCCTTGAAAGCAGCTAGAGGAAAAACTACACTTTACATATAAAGGAACAAAAGTTCTAATGACAGGAGATTTTTTATTAGAACCCTGCAGGTCAGAAGACAGTGGAACATCATTTTTAAAGTGCCAAAAGAAAAGAGCTGTCAACTGAGAATTCTATATCCAGCAAAGATATCCTCCAGGTATGAAGTCAAAATTAAGCTATTTTCACATGAAGGAAAACTATGACAAGTTGTCACAAGAATACCTGTTTTGTGAGAATCATTAAAGGATATTCATCAGGTTGAAGGAAAATGATAACAAAAGACTGTCAGGTCTTGAGGAATGAACGAAGAAAAGCAGGAAGGGACAGAAACAAGTATCTGGATAAATATAAGAGACAATTTTTTTTTCCTTTTAAGTTTTTTAAAACAAACGTGACCATCAAAAGCAAAGATTATAACCTTATTTGGTGGGATTTTCAATGTCTGATGATAAAATACAAATGACGATGATAAAGGTCAGTTGAGAGGGATAGTAAAGGAGTTTATAGGAGCGCAAAAATTCTATATTTTACTCAAATATGGAAATATATATATATCTGTAAAAATATAAAATAATAAAAGGAGATTTAGCCAAAATGCCAATGACAAATTGAAATAGAATGCTAAAAATTATTTCCATAATCCCAAGGAAGACTAGAAAGGGATAAAGGTACAAAAATAAAGGGGAAAATAGAAAACAAATGGTAAAATGGTAGAACTAAATCTAATAATAGTAATAATTACATTAAATGCTAAATGTCTAAACCCTTCAGTTAAAAGGCAGAGAGTGGATAAAAGCAAGTCCCTACTATACTCTGCCTTCAGGTGACACACTTAAATACAAAGACACTGGTGGGTTTAGAGTAAACAGATATCATACAAATAATAAGAATAAGGCTAGAATGGCTATACTGAGATCAGATAAAATAGGTTTCAAGATAAAGAGTATCACTAGAGGTAAAGAGGGACATGTCATAATGATAAAAGGGATAATTCATTTCAATCTTAGGAATAAAAACAGTAAAAAGGAATGAGCTTTGATACACAACATGGATGAATCTCAAATCAATGTATTTAATGAAAGAATCAGGCAAAAAAAACATACATGCTATATATTATTTTTGTAAAATTCCAGAAAATGCACTCTATTCTATAATGACAGAAAAAGAATCAGTGGTTTCATGGAGATGGACGTACAGGGAGGGAAGGATGTTGAAGAGCACAAAGAAACTTTTGGGAATGATGGAAATTGTTTGCTGTCTTTTTTTGTGGGGATGGTTTTATTTGAATGTACACTTGTCGAAACTGAACATATCGCATACTTTAAGTATGTGTGGCTGGTGTACTTCAATAAGGTTGGAGAAAAATGAATGCTCTAAAAAATCAGGTAATCACACCTCTCATTCCAATCTAATACTACAGGATTCTTCCTCTCCTTTCCCCTTCCTTGTGTGTATCTCATTCTTGCATACTGATTCTCTCCAACAGCTTTTCAACCTCTCTGGTTCTCAGGACCTCAGTATATTTACTCATTTGCTCACTGCCAAAATAGTTTCAGAATTGCAATACCCATACTACCACCAAAACGATGCTGTTGGATAAAGTTCAAAACTTCTTTGCAGTTCTTATTTTTAGAGTAGGTCTCAGTGAGACTGTATAACCCAAATACTATGCTCAAAAGTTAATTGGGTTGGGTTTTTTTTTTCCTTCTGTAGAGTTATCTTATCAATTTAATATAGAGATAGGTTCATTTATTTCTGTTTACATTCAATTTTACATCAAACATGTCTGATCCATTTTCAGAGTGTGAGGTATGACTCCAATTTTATCTTTTTCCAAATGATTATCCAGTTGTCTCAAGATCCTTTATCTAAACTTCCATCTTTTTTCCAGTGATTTGAAGATGCCACCTCTATCATATAATACATTTCCTTATGCACTTGGGCCCGTTCCTGGATTATTTCTGCCATATTACTTCGTACTTTCTATTTATTCTACATTTTTTTTTGGCTTTTAATTTTCCTTGTGTTAATTTTCCTTTAATTTTCCTGTGTGTTTTCCTTGTGTTACGGTTTCCATTACATTTTCTTATGCTTATGTAAAAGTTACATCTTCTATTTTTATTATTATGATGGTTGCCTTTAATTTAAAACCTACACTTCTGTGTGTGATAATGTCTAAAATCTTACTTTTGAGGGTTATAATATGCGTTTTCTCTTCTAATCTTTTGTTTGATACTTGCTGTTTTAGACAAGCTTTACTAAGGAATTTGATCATTCCTCCATCGAATTTTTCTAGCAGCAATTTCCTGGATTTATTTCTCTTTTTATTTGAGTGCTCTTCCAAGAGTTATCAAAATGGGATTTTGTGTGGTAAACCACATATGCCTGAAAATATCTTGGTGACACTCTGGCATATAAATGATAATTTGGCTATATATAAAATTCTAGGTTCAAGTTCTTTTCCTTTAATAGTTTGAAAATATTTCTCTGTGTTTTCCTATATCCAATGTACTGTTAAGAAATCTGATAAAACCTGAGTCTTTACCTTTTTTTAGATGACTTGTTTTTCTTTCTGGACACTTGGAATCTTTTTGTATCTTTGATTTCTTAATTTCACTAAAATATGTCTAGATGTGGGTTTTTCTTTATTATCCTATTTGGGACTCTATAAATCCTTTCTGTCTGGGCTCTTTCACCTTTTATTCTTATTTCTTCAAATATTTCCTCCCCTCTTTTTTTCTCACTTTCTTGGAATTCCATTATTTAGACATGAGTACCTCTGTTTACTTACAACTTGTCTTAGTGTTTCTTGAAAATTTTCTATCATTGCATTTTCTCTGTTGCTTTCCAGGAGAATTCCTCAATGTGACCTTCCAGCTTACATAGTCTGTCTTCAGGGTTATCCATCCAGCTATTTATCCCTTCTAGTTATTTCAATTATTATTCATGTACAACATTCCTATTAGTTTATTTTTTATGACTTCCACCTACTTCATGTTTCGATAGTGTCTCTTTTGTTCAGGATATTTATTATGCTTATTTTAAAATCTTGGTCCTTCTGTCCCATCATGGGGTGCATGATGCTCGGTTTGTTATCTTTGTTTTAGAGTGCTATTATTCCCCAGGGTCAAATTATGTTGTCCTGTAAACCTATTTTCCATTGGGGATACAGTTATTCTGTCTGTAATGTGTAGTGGAGAGGGCCTGAAATCCTAGTTTGTTACCTTCTGTTGAATTTAAACAAGAGGGGAGGGCATGAGCTTATGGCAGAGAGCCCCTAGGTGAGTAAACATCCAAGGGTGACTGGAAGCACACTACTGGTCCCATTAACTCTTATCCCAGCAGAGTTTCAGGATTTTTCTAATACTTCTGGAATCCCAGAGGCCTGGATTGTGATGCTGCTTGTTCTAAGTAGACAATGGTCATCTCAAGAAGCTCTGTGTGTGTGTTGGGGGGGGCGGGGTTTGTGGGGGGGGGGGGGGGGGGGGCGGGGTGGGTGGGGGTGGGTGGGGGAGGGTCTGGGTGGGTGGAAGAGGACCTATAAGACCAGAGCTTGAGAGCCAACCTAATCTCCCACTGAGCTTCTCCCCGCTCTGTTCCCCTTCACACACCCACCTGTCCCTTTCACACACACAACTATTCTCAGTTGTCAGGAGCCTTCTGTCTCCTAGGGATTTCTCACAGTTTTATGTTTAGATCCTCAGATACATGACTTATTTTCTCTGCTGTAATCTCTCCAACATTAATTTTGGGCGAGGAAGCTAGCAGCTTACGCTAGTTTGCCTTCTTGTCAGGAACTGGTGACTCATTCTTTGTGGGTAAATGCTCAGTCTTGGAGATGTCTTCTTCCTCTCCCTGGTCCTCTGCATTGTGGTAGAGGGTTTACAAGACAAGGTGCCGCCATAGGGAGAAAAATGTCTTAGATTCACTCAATATTCCCAATTGCCTGCTCTCTCCTGCAGAATGGCTAATCTGGGCTGGTGTCTGGCCTGGACTCCTGAGGCCCCATCTATTTGTTTGAGGCCTCATGCTGGAACCCACCATTAGCATGTATGGTCCAGTTTTGTGACTCTGGGTGGGAAACACCTTCAGCCTTTTCATCAGATCTCAAGGCTCTGCTGGTCCACTGGCCCACCAGGCAGCTCTGAATTTGTTCACCAGGGAACAGAGAGGTCCTATGTCATCCCTGCAGGTCATAAGCAGACCTAGCAGGAACCCAGGAGTGGCCTCAGGCTCACTGATGCAGCAAGCACCCTCCCCAATGGCTACTTTGGTGCTCTCTGCCATATTGGCTGCCTAGGTGCTGGGCTTCTCTTAGACTGAGATTTCCAGCCTCCCCGAACCTACTCCCTGGAGAGGGTCCTGCTGTCTTTCTAATATTATTGATCTCCCCACATCTATCTAGATGTTTCCATAGTGCTTACCTTAATTGTAACCTATAGAATTTTGCATAAACTTCTGTTATGACCTCTTTCCCTTTGCATCATAAGTATTTATGTTTCTATCTTCTTGGCAAGAGCATGAACTCCCCTAGGGCAGGTACTGTTTAATATTTTTCCTTGCACTGCTTAGTGTCTGGCTTAGGACTTGGCATAAAATAAGCATTGGATAAATGTGTGTTGAATCAAATTGAATAATACAAGTTAAAAAGAGATAAGTGCTTTAAAAGAGGTGTTTGAGGGGGAGAAAAACATTATTTATGGTTGGGGGATATGGAAAGGTTTCTTAAGAAGGTGAAATCTGAGGGTTTGACTGATGGAAAGAGAATAACACTCGAGGTGCAGAGAACCTCAGGAGCAAAGGCATAAAGATGAAAAAGCACAGGACGTTTGTTTCTTTTCTTGCATTTCTTTGCAAACCCCTTGTGCATAAGTGGCCTTAAGAATAAAGTGCATTCTTTATGGACATAAGTGGCCTTAAGAATAAAGTGCATTGAGTAAGATAAAAATCCCTCTGTCTTCCTTCCTCCTTAGGAAGGCGAGCCAGAAACTGGAGATACCCAGTGGTCATGGAAGACTCGAGGTCAGAAAGGAAAGGACATTTCTTCGGTATGGACATGTCCAAGATTACAGTGTTTCACACCTGAATCATTCAGTCAAAGTCCCTGCAGGAACTAAATGGCACAGCCAGACAATGGGACTGAGGAGAATTTAAGGAAGGAGCTATTCACAAAGGTGTGAGCTATTAAGGGAAACCAACAAGGAGTGGTCAGGCACCTCCAGGCCAAAGAAGGACCATCCCTAGGCCTGAAGTACAAAGGGAAGAGGAGATGCCCCATATGAAGGGCTGTCCAACAGGAACTCTGCCTCCTTGAGAGACACTGTCGAACTGGGGGTGTATACACATATGGCTACATGTACGTATGTGTGTACACTCGTGTGCGCATGTTGGAGTGGGACAAAACCTCCACCGCTTTCTCCTCCTGCCCTCTTGCATCCCCCACCAGTGCCCACCATTGGCCAAACCCAGCTGAAAGGCTCCGGGGTACAGAGCAGTGTGTGGGAAGGTGCAAAGTGGGCCTACAGATGGAAAAGATCTAGTATACACCCATTGTCTTACTTAATTTCAATGACCCAACGATGATGGCTTTAACTATTAACATCTGGGGATTATAGTTGAGGAAAATAAAGCGTGAAAAGTTGACTTTTCCTGGATCAGAAGTTACTCTAAGCAATAATTGGGTCTTTACTGTCTATAGGAGCTGTTGTTGTTGTTGTTGTTGTGTGTGAGCAGGGGTAGATATTGAGGATGAGGGATACATAGCAGGCTGGAACCCTCATAGGCCACCCTGGAATGGAATCCCTCGGAAGGCCAGGGAGGGCATTATAGACCTGGGGCTGACATTATGTATTAGGATCTGGACCCTGGGGCTTGAAAGCAATGAAGAACACTAGGGGCCCAGGCCCAAGGAGAGGTGATAATGGTGATGGGGAATAATGATCTAGAGTGGGATTCTCAAACTTTTTGGTCTGAGGAGTCCTTCACACTCTTAAAAAGGAATGAGGGCTCCAAACAGCATATGTTTATGTGGGTTGTATTTCTAATATAATATTTCCTGTATTAGAAATTAAAACAGAAATTTAAAAATACTTATTTTCAATTTATTAAAAATAACAGTAATAGAGCTATTACACATTAATATAAATAACATATTTTTATGAAAACTATTTTCCAAAATAAAAAAAAATTGTGTGAAGAGTGGCATTGTTTTGCATTTTTGCAAATCTCTTTTAATGTCTGACTGGATTCCATCTGCTTTTGCGATCAGTGTGTTGGGATATGTTGTTCTGGTTGAAATATGTGAAGGAAGTCCAGCTTCATCTAAACGTGGTTAGAATAGGTAGGAGTTGTTTTTTTTTAATTAAATTAATTAACACATAGTATATCATTAGTTTCAGAAGTAGAATTCAGTGATTCATTAGTTGCACATAACACCCAGGGCTCATCACATCACGTACCCTCCTTAATGCCCATCACCCAGTTACCCCATCTCCCCACCCCTCTCCCCTAGAGCAACCCTCAGTTTGTTTCCTATAGTTAAGAGTCTCTTCTGGTTGGTTTGTCTCCCTCTCTAATTTCATCTTATTTTATTTTTTACCTCCCTTCCCCTATGATCCTCTGTTTTGTTTCTTAAATTCCACATATGAGTGAAGTCATATGATAAGTGTCTTTCTCTGATTGACTTATTTTGCTTAGCGTAATACCCTCCAGTTCCATCCACATAGTTGCAAATGGCAAGATTTCATTTTTTGGATGGCTGAGTAATATTCCTTTGTATATATAGGTAGGAATTTTTAACAGGTTTTTCAGAATTGTGACTTTTCATCTTTGATACTACGCTAAAACTCAATAAACGATAGTTTCTTAGAGGTCATTTGCAATGCAGAATTTGAAACAATATCAATGAAACTTTTATCCTCAATTTTATGTATTGTATGAACATACATTGCTGATTCTGCTTCCAATGGTCCTTTTATCCATGCATGATCTTGTAGAATCATGCATTGGACATTTGGAAAATATTATTTCATTGAGTTATGTGGATCTTCCAAACGTGGACATATTTCATTATGCAAGAGTTGAAAAACCCCATCAGATTGGCTATTATCACCAGTGACCACATTGGGAAAGATTTTAAATATTGGGAAGCTGTTAACTTTGTGGTGATTAGTAGATATTTTCCAAAATTCTAATTTTCACATGAAAGTCAAATTTAATCATTGGCCACAAATTTGTCAATTGTTTTAAGTGACAGGCTCATTTTGTTCATTTTCTTTTTTTGTTTGTTCTAATTAAACCAATGGTTTTATGTTTTTTAAGTTTTTATTTTAATTCCAGTTAGTTAACATAGAGTATTATATTAATTTCCAATGTGCAACATAGTGACTCAACACTTCCATATAACACCCGGTGCCCATAGTGACTCAACACTTCCATATAACACCCGGTGCTCATCACAACAAGTACACTCCTTAATCCCCATCACCTTTTCACCATCCCCCCACTGACCTCCCATCTGGTAAACAGCAGTTTGTTCTCTATAGTTATGAGTCTGTTTCTTGGTTTGCCTCTCTCTTTTTCTCCCCTATGATTATTTGTTTTGTTGCTTAAATTGCACATATGAGTGAAATCAGTCATTGTCATTTGTCTTTCTCTGACTTATTTCACTTAGCATTATACTCTCTAGCTCCTTCCATGTCATTGCAAATGGCAAGATTGCATTCATTCTCTTTTATGGCTGAGTAATATTCCATTGCGTATATATACCACCTCTTCTTTATCCATCCATCAATTGATGGATACCTGGATGCTTCCATATTTTGGCTATTGTAAATAATGCTGCTGTAAGCATATGGGCGCACGTATTCCTTTGAATTAGTGTTTCTGTATTCTTTGGGTAAATACCCAATAGTGCGATTGCGGGATGGTACAGTAGTTCTATTTTTAACTTTCTGAGGATCCTCCCTACTCTTTTCTTCAGTAGCTGCCCCAGTTTGCATTCCTGCCAATAGTGCACAAGGAGTCCTTTTTCTCCACATCCTTGCCAACACCGGTAGTTCCTTGTGTTTTTTATTTTAACCTTTCTGACAGGTGTGAGGTGATATATCATCGTAGTTTGGATTCCCGTTTCCCTGATGATAAGTGATGATAAGCATCTTTTCATGTGTCTGTTGGCCATCTGTATGTTTTTTCTTCGGAGAAATGTCTGTTCATGTCTTCTGCCCATTTTTAAATTGGATTATTTGGTTTTGGTGTGTTGAGTTGTATAAGTTCTTCATATGTTTTGGATACTAACCCTTTATCAGATATGTCATTTGCAAATATCTTCTCCCATTCCACAGGTTGCCTTTTTGTTTTGTGCATTGTTTCCTTTATTGTGCTGAAGTTTTTTATTTTGATATAATCCCAATAGCTTATTTTTGCTTTTGCTTCCCTTGCCTCAGGAGACCTATCTAGAAAAATGTTCCTATGGCTGATGTCAGAAAAATGACTGGCCTGTGCTCTTTTCTAGGATTTTTATGGTTTCATGTCTCCCATTTTGAATTTATTTTTGTGTCTGGTATAAGATAGTGGTCCATTTCATTCATGCATGTGGCTGTCCAATTTTCCCAACACCAGTTGTTGAAAAGACTTTTCCCATTGGATATTCTTTCCTGCTTTGTTGCAGATTAATTGATCATATGATTGTGGGTTGATTTCTGGGTTTTCTATTCTGTTCTATTGATCTATGTCTATTTTTGTGCCAGTACCATACTGTTTTGATGATTGCAGCTTTGTAATATCACTTGTAATAGACCAGAATTGTAGTGCTTCCAACTTCGCTTTTCTTTTTCAAGATTGCTTTGTCTTTTGGGGTCTTTTGGGGTTCCACACAATTTTTAGGATTGTTTGTTCTAGCTCCATGAAAAATGCTGGTGGTATTTTGATAAGGATTACATTAAATGTGTAGATTGCTTTGGGTAGTAGAGACATTTTTACATTATTTGTTCTTCCAATCCAAGAGCATGGAATGTCTTTTATTTTTTTGTATCATCTTCAATTTCTTTTATCAGTGTTTTATAGTTTTCAGAATACAGGTCTTTCACCTCTTTGGTTAAGTTTATTCCTAGCTGTCTTATTATTTTTGGTGCAATTGTAAATGGGATTGTTTTCTTAATTTCTCTTTCTGCTGCTTCATTATTAGTGTATAGAAAAGCAACAGACTTCTGTGCATTGATTTTGTATCCTGCAACTTTACTGAATTCATTTATCAGTTCTAGCTGTTTTTTGGTGGAGTTTTTTGGGTTTTCTATATATAGTCTCTCATTTTGTTCATTTTTGAGGGAATTTCTACCAAAACACAAATCTGAATAACCATAGCTTGTCAGCTGTTCTTTCAAATAAAAATGGTGTTCCACGTAAAGAGTAACTAGTTCAGTTCACCACTCAATCCCACAAATGCTTTTTATTTGAGATGAGGATTGGGTTTCAGTATGCAGCAGAAATGCTTTTTGTGTACTCTCAGCTCGTCACACAGAATATTAAAAAGATATGTACTCAAGGGTGGAGATTTAATAAAATTAATGATTTCCACTGCTTCATAAGGAACATTCATAAGTAGAAGTGACTTTTTTTTTTTTTAATGTGAGCGTGTGGTGAGAAAAAAATTAAAAAAAATAATTTGATGCTAAGATTTTGGCTCGTGCAGGTGTCAGCAGCTTTGTCCACCACTGCCTTCACACCACTGTGCAAATGTCAACTCGGTGAAGAAGACGAATAATGTCTTAATAATATAAAAATATTTTGACCTTCTGGACCCCTGAAAGGGTCTCAGGGAACCCCAGGGATCTGTGGGCCGAAGTTCGAGAAGTGCTGAGCTACAGAATCAGGAAGAGGTGGTAACAAGGCCTGGGAAGGGATCCCCACCTGTGGGAGGAGCTGTGTCCAGCCACTCCCCCACACTGTCCTGTCCGTGGGGCCTGGGCCTTTGCTGCCCACAGAGAGGGCAGCGCCCAGGGCTGTGGGGGCTGTCGGTGGAGCGGGGGGAGGGGGGAGAGCGGGAGGAAGTGCCAGGGATTGAGCAACTTTAATCTGAGCCTCAAGTAGCTTTTCCAGGTCAGACAGTGCAGCCTTCAGAGAGTGGGGACTGAAAAACGAAGCAGAGACTGTATGGGCAACAGTTGCTAAAGAGAAAGACCCAGAAGGGCCATTGAGTGGGCTGTCCTTCTAGAAGACACCCAGGGAGACCCCTGGCTACAGGTGTGCTGCCATGGCTCTGGGCTCCGGCGCTGGTCCCCGCCTGGCTGCCTGGTCCCTCACCCCACAGCCGGTCTTGGGGCCTTTTAGGCTCCGCTGTTCCTTCCTTAGGTACACAGAAGGGGCAAGTCTGCAAATGGAGCAAAATGTCTCCCCGTCTAAGCTCACAGATCTGAAGAGGGGTCAGGAATTCATTTTGAGGATCTGGGTTTGGTTCTTTTTTATTTTAAAGTGCTACACACATCTTACTTGTATATGAAGCAGAAGCCTCATATGTGCAACCCTAATTGACTCTGAAGTCCCATGCCTCATGGTTCTCACCTCCAAACCTGTGTTTGGCCGATTGCATTCTGCCTCCCACCAGCAATTCCTGGCACCCTCCTCCTCCACCCCCACATCAAGCCGCTTCCCTCCTCTGCTTTAAACTTGCCGCAAAGTTCACCTCCTGCAGAAATTGTTCTCCATTTCTCCAGCCCTCCACTGCAGAAACTACTCTCTGATTCATTTCCAGTTCCCTCAGTGCTCAGAATGGGTAAAGCTACCATCTTTGAGCAGCAGTATTGCTGGATGCTATGCTGAGTATCTCATGTGTGGTGTTTCTAATTCTTATCATAGGGGTCACTCTCCCCTCACCCCCTTCTTCCGGATCTAACGTTGTCAGGGCAATCCATCGGGCCTGTTAAATTCCCCTCTAGTATGTAACTTGCGTCTGCTCTGGTTGGGGACCAAGGACTAGCCTGCAGGCCAGAATGAATACATTGTCCCTCACTGGCTTTCTTCCCCACACGGGCTGTCTCCTCTGCTTGAAGGTGTTGAAAACCTCCTCTTTTCTCATCAGTAAAGTCTTGCCGGCACCCCTTGTCCCCCTCTTCCTTCTCTCACCCAGTGTATTCCCCAAGAGTAGTTGCTTCTGACCACATGAGGTCTCTCTCTGCTTCCCATTCTCTAGTTCCTACTCTCTCCACCTCAGCCTCTGTCAGAGCAGCCTCTTCAAGTCCCAGGGTCCCCTGCTGCTCCCAGCTCAGGCCTACAAGGGCTCCCCATTGCCTGTGGAGCTCAGCCTTCTGAGCCCAGCCTCAGCTCCCCGCACACGGTCTCCCGTCTGGCCTCAGTGGCCTCTCGCCTCCTCAGGACCCTAGCCTTCAGTCAGACTCATCTACTCACTTCCGTCTTCAGAAGGGGCTTTGCTGTCCTTGGGAATCCTAAAATCTTTACTCTGGAAGAAAGCCGAATGACACCTAATCCTAACTCTCCCTCAATTCGGGACTTCAAGATTCATCTCTAATAAGATGGTTTCCTCTGGATTGCAATGGTGTCCGGCGGTCCCCTCCTCCGAAGAGGCACGAGCTACTCCTGTGCATTTCGTTGGCTATCCTGCCACGTGCTGTGCCCGGCCTCCTGCCACCGCGGTCCTTCCCTCCCTCAGGGCCCCGATCAAACCTCACTCCGCCACCGTGTGCCGTGCTCTGGCCACCAAGCCTACGAGGATCTTTCTTCCTTCCCTCTTCCCTGGAGGTAGTAGTTACCGATGCAAGTTGTTTTTGTTTTTTGTTGTTGTTGTTTTTAAAATTGTCATAAAATACACAAACCACAAGCGTTACCATCTCAGCCATTTTTAAGTGTTCGTTCCAGCGGGATTGAGTAGAGTCACGCTGTCGTGCGGCCATCACTGCTGTCCATCTCCAGAACTTTCTCATCAACTCGTTAAACACTAACTCCCCTCCCCCCCACCCCCAGCCCCTGGCAACCCCCCCTCCCTGTTCTGCCTGTATGGATCTGACTGCTCGAGGTTCCTGAGCAGAATCAGTCCGCATGTGCCCGTTAATTAATTCACTTAGGCTTAATTCACTTAGCCTGATGTCCTCAAGATTCATCCGTAGTGTAGCATGGGTCAGCATTGCCTTCCGTTTTGAGGCTGCATCATATTCCCTTGTACGTGTAGACCACACGTTGCTTATGCACCCCTCCGTGGGGGGGGGGGGCTCTGTGTGGCCTCCCCCTCTAGACTACTGCGAGCTTTGCATCAGACTGGATGAAGTTTCAAGCTCGGCTTGGTTCGCTTTCTCCCTGGGGTGAGATGCCTAACCCCCAGGAGTCTCAGGTTTCTTACATATAAAATGTGGTGGTATTATGTGCCCTTTAGGATTTTTATAGGCAACGAAGGCGAAAAGGGGCGTGCAGGAACTGGTGAGCCATCCTGCCAACTAGTGAGTGCCCAGGGAAGCCCGGAAGCTCTTCGTACCCCACGTATCCCGCGGGTGTCACGTACCAGCATGACTTCGTAGCATTAACTGCTTTCTTTTTGAAATCTACAGCAGTTCCAGCTCCATAACTCCTGTCAGACTCTCAGGGGATAGGGACTTGAACATAATAAATAATCACTAACTCTTTGCTGACTGCTTGACTCGGAAATGGTTGTGTGTGTGAGTGCATAAAAGCAGGAGTGTGAGTGTGAGTCGATAGAAGTATGTGTGTGTGCGTGTGTGCGCCCATGGGGCACGAGAGAGGGGGTGAGGGTGTGTGTTTGTAGAAGGCAGGGTCAGCCTATAAATACTGCCTCCGCTGTGTATGACTCACACGCTGGATACGCAGCATATGACTGGATGGAGGGCAGTGGGGGGCATGGGGGCATGTTTTGTGCCTGTTTACTCTGTATTTGCTTGCCCCCCATCCCCGGTTCTCCATGCTGCTCCCCTGGGAGGTGGCGATGTGTATGGAGTGCATAAGTGAGCTGGGAGTTGGGGAATAGGGTCGGAGGGTAACTGAGGAGTATGCACAATTGCAGATTCTTTGTTCTGGCCAGTGGTCCCCTGCCCCACCCTCCATGCACACCCTAAAGCGCCCTTCCCTGTACCAGCCTGGCCTGCCCACTCCCGCAGCCCAAGAGAAGGCCTGTCCGCACTTGGCTTTTGCACGCTCTGGCCTTGGGACAACGCAGTCGCCCTCCCGGCGCCTCTCCTCCCCTGGCCACTTTGCTTTGGCAGGTGTGAAATATTAATTGCCTCACTGGGGACTGGGCTCTTTCTGTCGTGTCTGACCAGAATATCATTCTCTCCTGCAAATATAATTACCGGGGGTGGGGGTGGGCTGCAAGGTAGGGAGGGGTGTGTGTGGGAGGGGTGTTGAGAGGGGCTGCAGCTTTTTTTCTTAATCGCCTCTCGCCTGTCTGTTAATTAGGAGCCGTGCTTTGCTACATGCTGAGATATTTTGGTTAATTATGAAAGAGAAAAGGACAAATTTGTCACGTCTTTTGTTTTTGTTCCACCACGTCTCGTGGTGACAGCGTGTAAGGCTGACGGACTGCTCAGGCGGCAGCACCAGATGCTCACACGCCCCTCCTTGGGAGGCGGGAGGGGCCGCGGGACCCAGGCGGGCAGGGCAGGGGCCTCCTGTGCCCCTCAGGGGGGGTTCAACGCAGAGATTCACATTCTCTCCTGTGAATGTGCGGCCGATGCCAGGGAGGGGCCCACTGGAGAGAAAGGGTTGGGGAGACACTCATTCCTGAGCTGTCCGGTCTTCAGCTGCTACCCAGTGGGGCAAGCCTGAGCTTGCCATGAGCATGCAGGGCGGACAGGTGGCTTGCCGAGCCTCCTAAGGTCTTGAGGAAGCGTGGGGCATGTTCATGCTGGAGCTGGGGGTGAGTACAATACAGTGTAGTGCTCTGGGAGCATATCATGGAACAGCCCGAGCAGGGGATGTGCAAAGATGTGCTAGTTCTCTCTGCCATTGTTCTCCTGGGCAAGGCCTCCGGTCTCTGTCTGTACCTTATTCCCCTAGGGCAGGGAAGAGCCCTGCCTTTGGGCTCTCTGGTTCACTGAGCTTCTGTTATGTGATGGTTAATTTTATGTGTTGACTTGGCTAGGCTATGGTGCCCGGTTGTTTGCTCAACCAGTCTAGATGTTGCTGCAAAGATATGTTTTAGATATGATTAATATATCAAGCCAGTAGACTTTGAGAGAAGCAGATTAACCTTCATAATGTGGTTGGGCCTCATCCAATCAACTGAGCACCTTAAGAGCAAAGACTGAGGTTTCCCAAAGAAGAAGAAGAAATTCTCCCTCAAGACTGCAACATAGAAATCCTTTCTGTTTCTTGCTTTCTAGCTGGCCTACAGCTTTCAAACTCAAGACTGCATCAACTTTTACCTAGCCTGAGGCCTGCCTTCCAGATTTCAGATTTGCAAGCTCCCACGATTACATAAGCCAATTCCTTAAAATAAATCTCTCTCTCTCTCAATATATATGTTATAGATAGTTGTCTGTATCCATACCTACATGTGTTAAATGATGCATAGGGTATGTGTATCTCCTATAAATGTTCCTCTGGTGAACACTGACTAATATAGACCCCATTGCAGCCCTTACCTACAACCTGGTCTTTGAGCTCCCTGCCTCCCTCCTTCTCTCCTCCATTAGCCTGTGAGGGCAGGAGCACAACTGGGTCCCCGAGCATCCCCTGGGCCTCGCATAATAGGCCTTAATATGCATTTGTTGCATATTGAATGAGTTCATTTGGGAAACAAGAAAGACCTACATCCCCCACAACCAATCAAATAACCATCCCAGACAGCACAGGCAGCTCCTGACTTATAAATGGGTTGAGTTCCAAAAATTCATTTGAATTAGTTGTCTGAAGCTTTTTCCCATAACAACAAGGATATCAGTGCTGGCAAGGCTCCAGGGCTGGCTGCCAAAAACCTATTTAACCCATAGTATAGATTAAGTACTGTGCATTTGCCATGAAAAATAGTAGAAAACAATATGCTTGCAAGGCTAGTAATTAAAAGAGAAATATGATAGTATTGAATAAAAATAGATGAAATTTTTCATTTCGAATATTGGAGTTTGAGGAAAAATAGTTAGGAAAGGATGAGCAAGTAGAGAGAGACTTATGGAAAATCTGAGCAGAATTTCTGAGTAGTTTCGACGGTTTTAGAAGTGGCTGGGGCCAAGTCTTTATTTGATCTAATTTCTGCTCAGAACTCAAGGTTGTTCCTCCCGCTTCCCGATCGCTATATAATGAGGCTCCTTTTTATTGGTCTCAGTTAAAGCCATTAGTTTGTCCACAAACGTAACCAAAGCAGGAAGTAAAGGAACCCTGGGGTGCACAAGAGAAAGGCCGCAAAACACTTGAGAATGGGCGTGTGCCCAAGTGGGAAGAAGCGCCTGGAAGTGAGCCCCGCGCGAGAGGAGGGCGGAGCTTCCGGAGCAGTGCCGGCCCCGCCCCGAAGCCGTGCGGGGAATGCGGAGCTGCCGACTCGGCGGTTCCCCGCGCCGGTCACCGGGAGGCACTGTTGTGCTGTTCTCGCCCAAGGCTGGGGGTGAGCTACCTTTGAGGAGTAGGTGGGGAAAGCGGGAGGGATAGCGTGTGGTGCATATTTCCAAGATGAGTGTCAAGCCTGCGTAGGCATTCTCCAGTTCAAGAGATTGAGATGAATGTTGCAGACAAAAAAAAATAAAAATAAAAATAAAAATAAAAAATATCCAAAGATCCAAAGTGGGGAAGTGTGGACAGTGGGAGGGAGACTCATGGGAAAGGTGAGCCTGGGACTGGCTCTTTGGGGTCAGCGGGAAGGCGGGGAGGGGGGGGGCAAGTTTCAAGCAGGGCAAGTGTGAGCAAAGTTCCTCAAGCAAGAGGGGGACTGGTGTGTTCTGGGAAGGGAAGTAACCCTGGGAAATTGACTTTGTGAAATAAAGCAACATAAATGGGGATGTTAGAGTCCAGAGGTGGTGGTGGTGTTTTCATATGGGAAGGGGGGAGCAAGACAGTGAGTTCTTTTTAAAAAACCAAAAGCTTTTGACTTTGAAATATTTTTGGATTTGCAGAGAAGTTGCCAAAATAGTCCAGAGTTCCATGTACCCTTCACCCGGTTTCCCCTAATGTTAACATCTTACATAATCACAGCACATTTATCAAAACTAAGAAATTAACATCTGTACAGTGAGAGTAAGGAAACTATAGACTTTATTCTACTGTTACCAGTTTTCCCACTGAGGCTTGTTTTCTGTTCCAGGATCCTGTTCACGATACCATGTTATCTTTAGTCCTCTGTCTTCTTCAATCTGTGACTTTCTCAGGCTTCCCTGATTGTGTGGGTTTTTAGGAAGGATACCACAGGAGCGACGTACCCTTCACATAGAATTATATCAAAGGTACATGATCTCAACATGACTTATTACTGGGGATGTGAGCCCTTGAAGGTTCTCTCCAAGGATAGGTTCAGCCTAATTTTCCAGAATAACTGAGTATTCCTGCCTATATGTACCTTATTATCCGGATGAACTAGAAAAGCTTTCCTGTTCCTAAGAAGCTGCAGACTTTACCTTCTCTGGATAAATGACCATCAGGATTTTCTTTTAAAGGTTACTATTTCTCTCTTCCCCTTCTTTCTTAGAAGTGAGTCACTAAGTCCAGCGCACACCCAAGGAGATGGAAATTAAGCTCCACCTTCTGGAGGAAAGAGTAGTGAAGAATTTTTGGAGATATGGTAAAACCACCAGGTAATAATACATATTTGGGAGGAGATGCTTGGAAGTTATGTAAATATCCTATTTCGATGAGTTCATGACTGGGAACGTTGATTTCTCTAACTATAGGACAGAGAACATACTTAGGAGGGAGATAGAGACATATGATGAGAGCTCTGGGGTTCCTAGGACTAGGGGTTTGTGTGTGAGAGCCAGAGAATTCCATTCCTTTGCCCACGGTCAGTTCCCAGCACCTTGTTGCCAGAGCTGGGAGTAGCTGAGTGTTGAGATCCTGGCTGGGGCCCCTACAGACATGGTTATGGGAGTGGTGGAAGTAGGGGGCGTGCAGGTGTGGGAGGAGAAAGATGCAATTAGCATGGGCTCCTAGTCATTAATTCTTGGCCATCTTTTGCAGTGGAGGGCTCAGGAACCCAGTCAGCTCTAAGAATTCAGTCTGTCTTGTCTCGTAGCCCTTCCTGCTGGCCCTGGGATGGACAGGAATGGAGGGATGGCCTTCAGCTTCTTTGACAGCCTTCCTTCAGAGTTGAGACAGCAGCCTGCTTCCCAGCCCACTCGGGAGCTGCTGGTAGCCTCCTCTTTAAGGCTGCACGCAGCCTGACACAGCCCAGCTTGCTGGGTCACTGACTATGGTCTGATCTCGATCAACCACCCCTGCCCCACCAGGTCCCCAGAGCTCTGCTGGGATGCGAAGAGCAGCAATGCACGGATACAGGAGCTGATGTCCTAGCCTCGGGGCCCTTGACGCTTTGCTCCTTCTATCTTTCCTCCACAATTCAGCTTTAAAGACAGTTGCCTGGATTAGGGAGCTGTTTGTTCCTACAGAGGTGGGGTTTGGATCTGCTGCAGGGTGTCCCACAGGCTGGTTAACCTCCTTTCTCCTTTACTCAGTCATCTCTGCCTTTGTTGAGACAGGCTGAGTTGGTGGGATTCAAAGGGCATCATCCCCAAATATCTCTTAGGATTGATCAAGCCTGGCTCAATCACTTGTTGCTTTAGATACACAGCCATTTCTCACGGTGTGTGTGTGTGTGTGTGTGTGTGTGTACATGTGTGTGTGCAGGCACACGTGCATCAAAGGAACTCTTTCAGCATCTTCAACCTGTCTTTGACTTATTTGATTTCAAGGATCTGTGACCTGGTCTATCTCACCTCTTCCAAAAAGCCTTCCTGGATTAACTTTACATCCACCCAATTTTAATTTAGCTAGTTTAACCTCCATTCTGTGCTGTGTCTGTAATTTCAAATGTGAACATTCACACTCCCCTTCTAGTCAGCTTCTTGAGGGCATCTCCCTCTTCCCTAAGTCTGTATTATTGATAGGTGGACTGAAAGATGAAAATGGAAATTTTTTTAATCCTATATGGTCCCTAGTGACTTGTGACTCAGTTTGTCCTCTGGAATGGCTGAAGACTTGAATCAGACTTCCGGGAACCTAGGGTTGTCCCATCCATTCTCCTGCCTCTGTGTGTGTGTGGCGGGGGGGGGGGAAATGCATCTTATTCCAACCCTGTGGCCAGCCCTCTGTGCTGCAGCTTCTCCAGTTCCCAAAAGAAATTAACAGGAGGCAGAATTACCCTTCCTCACAGGGGTTCAAAGAACTCCCCCTACCCTGAGGCAATGAGCCTTCCCCTGTCCCTGCAGAGGAAGGCCCCAGTGCCTAGAATAAGGAAACCACGGACAGACATCTTCCATCTGTCAAGAAGGGGGGGAGAGTGCTGGTTCTATCCAGGTCTTTTATTCTTTTCCTTGTCTCCTTATTTGCATTCAGTAAGGAGGTAACACATTCTAGAACATAACCTCCCTTTTTCATTCCAGGAATCTAATTGTTATTTCTGTGTTTGTGAAAGATAAAGGATTAGCAAGAATGCTTTGCATTAAGGTGCCATTTGTAAATGCTTTATAATTATTTATGAAATTATCCCACATTTTATAGCATGGGAGATAGTAACTTAAATTGATGTATTAAACATGCACAATCATTATTTTAACAATATTAAATGCACCTCTGTAGAATAATCATTTCATAAATATGAAGAAAGCATTCAGAAGTGGCACCTTAATTTAAGACATTACAGGATTTGCGACACCCAAATCCACGACCCTTTTTCTTGAAGACAGATGGAGTTTCTTATCTGGCTGCAGTGTTCCTCTTTCGTGACGTGAAAATGAATTCTTAAATTAAAAAATATATTATCGAGGTAATTTTGGCAATGTGATGAAGCAATGGGAGAGGAGATAAGCAGAATTTCCAGGGCCCAGAACAAATTGGACAAGCCTTATCTTTGCTTGTCTCCATCCTCCCCACGCCCAGGCTACTGGAGGAGTCATCTGGTCTCTGGGTATCCTGCAGGGTTCTGGGGAGGAGGTAAGAACTGGCTGATGGTGAAGACTGTTGCATTATTCCCCTCTAATGCCAGGGCTTGGAGGGCTGTTTTGAGCAAGAGAAACCCTAAAATAGAAGATCCATTTTGCACAGTAGTAGGTCTCTGCAGTGAGGGGATATAAAAATAAATCCCAGGCTATTTATTTGTGGGAAGCTAGTTTTTTTGCTAGGTTAGCGGATCCAAGGTAAGTAAACCACTCTCCCTGCTATGCAGCGCCCCCGTCTTTTGCTGGTGGTGCCCTCTGCTGGCCACTGCCAGAATTTCCATACCACATATTCACCATCTCCACCAGTCCTGAAGCTCTTTCAGGGTCTATGTTCTGCGCTAAGTGTTTGGTCAACATGATCTTATTCAATTCTCACAACAATCGTTCATTGACAAAACCAAGCCTCAGAAAGTTTAAGTGCAGGTCCAACCTCTTCACCACTGGACTATCCTGAGTCAGCAGGCCAGAGCTCTGGTGGCCCATGATCCAGCTCTAGGCCCAGGGATGAGTGCAAATCTACTCTGCATTTACAGACCATGCTCCACAGTCCTAATGAGCCTATTTAGAAGTGCATCTTGGTCTCTAACTTAAGTCTAGCAATATCTCCTGGGCAAGTCCTTTGGGGTAGAAGGGGTCTTTGAAATGCATGCTCTTTATCCTCAGATCCAGTCATGGCCCCGGTACATTCAAATCCTGGAAGTCATGCTGACTCTTCTCTCTCTCTCATACCCAAGCCCCATCGGGACAATCCATTAGCTTCACCTTGATTCAGGATCCAGCTTCTTTTTTAACCACTTCCTCCTTTACCATCTTGGTCTAAGGCCCTGTCATTGCTTACTGGTGTTATGGCACCAGCCTCCTATCTGGACTTCCATAGTAGCCAGAACGAGTCTATTAGGACACCAATCAGATTGTGTTCCTTCTTCTCATTCCAGGTAGAAGCCAAATGGTCTCACAGTGATCCAAAAAACCCTACAAAGTTTGGTGACCACACTTGCCACCTCTCTCCCTCCCTCTCCTCCCTCACTCTACTCTAGCCCATGGGCCACCATGGAATTCCTTGAATATGGGAGTCAAGCTCAGCCTCTGAACCTTTGCACTGGCTGATCCTTCTGTCTGAAATGCCCTTCCCCCAGATAACTTCTTAACTTGTTTCCTCACCCCCTTCAAACCTGGCTCAAATGCTTCCTACTTAGTGAAGCCCACCCTGATCACCCTATTTAAAATTACAACCTCTGCGCCTCATTGTCAATCTTCTTTCCCTGTTTTGCTTTTCTCCATCAGTTTCTAGCCCACCATATAATGTACTTATTTAGTATGTTTCTTGTTCATCTCCCCCACTAGAATGCAAGCTCCCTGAGGGCAAGTTTTTGTCTGCTTGGTATCTGCGTGTTTCCCAGAAATCTGGAAAAGTGCCTGGCACATTGTAGGTCCTTAACAAATACTGGTTAATGGCACAGCGTTGCTCCTTTGTCCCCACTTGGTGGAAGATGGAGTGACTAACTGTCCTGGTTTGCCCAGGACTGACCTGGTTTTAGCACTGAAAGTCCAGCATCTTGGAAAAACCCTTAGTCCCTGGCAAGTTGGGACAGTCGGTTACCTGAATGACAGGCAAGAAGAACATCAAGAAGAAGGGACAGCTGTCCCCAGGAGCTAGTTAGTTCTTTCCCCTGGCCTGGGAGTCTGGAGGAGGCGCCTGTCTTCACCCACATCACTGGAGGATGGGGTGGAGGTGGGAGAATGGCTCCATCTCAAAAAAAGCCTTTTGAGTTATTGAAATCGCAGCTTATTATGAAGAAGCAAGTGAGTTTCTATTTCCCTGTAAGTGGCACAGGAGTAGAAAAACGATAGTGTAATGATGTTTCAGTGGAACAATGATTTTCCTGAGACGGAGCAACATGAAGTATCACTTTGATTCCACTCGGCCTTCTCACCCCACCCCCTCTGGCTGAGTTTAGTGGCTGATAAATCTTCCTCGAGCCTCCCTGACCTGTGGCTGCTATCTCCGCAGGGCCTCCCTGGCTGGCTCGGTCTTCATCTTCCCCACAGACCCCTGCTTCTCCTGACTGTGCTTTAGGGTGATGGATCTGGGCCAGAGCCAAGGGCAGAGGTGAAGGGAGACTGAGGCAGAGGATGGGGCGGGTGCGGGGGCAGCTCAAATGCTCAGGGTGTGACCTTGAAGCACAGATGAAGGTCTGCCCCAGGGCTGGGCTGGGGCAGGGACAGAGATACGGAGAGAGGAGCAGAGATCAGAAAGAGATTCTAAAGTCGGTCTCATTAGGATTGTCTGGGAATGCAGTGGAAGGAGAAGGCTGGGTCCGAAGGTGAGGCCAGGTCTGGAAGAGCAGAAAACCACAGGTGAGCTCGTCCGTGCTTCCCACCGCCGAGGAAGTGTACGGCAGACCTTTCTCTCCCTTTTGACGAAGTCTTGGTGTTTCCTGAGGTTGTCTGGTCCCTGAGTCTGCCTGGCTTAGTCCCCTGGCGTGGCCCTGGTGGGACGCCACACACCGGGGACTGAAGCAACAGACTTGTCTTTCTCACAGTTCTGGAGGCTGGAAGCCCAAGATCAAAGCGCTCGGGAGAGCTCTTCCTGGCTTCCAGCTCTCTAGCTGCGTCCTCACAAGGAAGAGGGGCGGAGGGGGAGGAGATGGGACGTGTGCTCTGGTGTGTCTGCCTCTTCTAAGTGCATCAGCCCTACTGGATTAGGCAGCCCCCCCCCCCGGACCTCATATAACCTTTACCACCCCCTCACAGCCCTGTCTCCAAACACGGTCACCCTGGGGGTTGGGGCTTCAGCTCACGAATGTGGAAGGTGTGGGAGGGGCAGAGGGACCCAGACATTCTAGTGCAGAACCTGCCTGCTCAGTGCTTCCTCCGGCTCCTGGATTGCTACCAGAGAAGCGGTCTGAGATCATCTCACTTTCAGCCTGGGGGTCACATCTTGTCCCCAGATATTTAAGGATGCAGTTCTATAAGGCCGGTCCTTGGACCAGCAACATCAGCGTCCCCGGGGAAATACTCAGAAATGCAAATTCTCAGGCCCTACCCCAGACATCCTGGATCAAGGACTCCAGGGCTGTTGTGTTTTAACAAACCCTCTGGGCAATTCTGGGCAAGGTTGAGTTTGAGCACAACATAGGTCCACACAGCCAAGTGTCACAAGCTGGTTTCTGCCCCTGACCCGGCCTCTTTCATCACCTCTATTTCTGGACCTAAGCTGGGCCCCGGTTGGGGTGTTCAGGTCTGGATGCCCATGCTGGGGCCCTCCTACTGACTGCCGGGCTTTACTGCTGGCTTTACCCCTCCTCCGGCTTCCCCCATTTTCTGAGTATACGGCCTGCTGGGAGTTGGCCACGGCGGACTTCCTTCCTCTGTGCATCCTGAGGTCCTGGGCCACCGACTGCTGCCATTCCCTCCACAAACCCCTGCGTCCACACCAGCTTCGGGCCCTGTGGGGCCGGCCCACTGCAGCGGTCATCCGGGCCCAGAGTCCACCCACCTCTTAGCCTGCCCGTCCAGCTGCAGCCATTCTCGCAGGCTGGACCGTGTCCTGGGATATGACAGGCCCCAGGTTGCTCCTGGGGTGATGCTGGCACTTGGAATGCGGCGTTGCTAAACTCCGCATGGCTGTGGCCCTGGGGGATGGGCTGAGCTTTTGGCTGGGCTCCCAAGTCCTTCGGATTAAGGACAGGTGGTGGGTTTTTATTTCATTGTTATCAATTATAGGGGTCCTTCAGCAATTGCTGGCTGGGAATGAGAGGAATGAAGAAGCCTGTGGTTTTTGTCCTAATTTGTTTGGTTTGGGGCTGGACCCCAAGCTCGGGAACCACAGTGATTAGCCCAGCTGCAGAATTGGGCAAATGTAGCACATGGCTGTCATTGCTCCAAGGGGCGGGGCTGGCGCCAGAGCCACTGGCTCCAACAAGGGCTTTTGTCAGCTGGGGGTGGGCTGCGAGCGCAGCAGCGGATGTGGAGGGGGCCGGGGCTTTGCGTTCCCAGCCTCCCTCCCTGCTCCCTCTCCCACCCCTTTTGGCTTGTGGAGCAGCCCCCTTGCTGAGTCTGGGGCTGGGGGTGAGGAAGGGAGAGAGCCCTGGGATGAAGAGGGCAGGGGAAGAAGGGGCGGCTTATGGAGACTCACTGGATGAAGAAGTTGGGGTCTGGTGTTGGATGAGCAGGGGAAAGCTGAGAGAAGGGGGCATTGGAGCCACATGCAGACAGAAGTTGTGCATAGGCCCAGAGCTCTGGGAGAGGACATCTGCCATTTGCCAAGCCAACCAGAAAATTAAAAAGATGGCTCAACATGCATGCAAGAGCCCTGGGTGGGAGAAGGGGAGGTGAGTCGGAGAATCGAGGGGGTGTTGGGCTACTGAGAGGGGCTCTGTGTCAAGTTCTGACAGGGCTGGGGTTGGGGCGGTGGGGACTCACGGAGCAACCATGGTGGAGCCCATGGCTTTCATCTGCAAGTGCATTCACAGGGCCCGTCCGTGGAGCGACAAGCTCTGGGAGACGTACGCACTGGCCTGCCCCCCACAGCTTCCATGCGGCTCCAGGGCCTCCCTGGCTTTCCTGCTGTCCCTCTCAAGCGCTACTCGAGATGCCACATCTTCAGCTTTCCAGTGTGAACAGTTAATGCCTTCAGGCACTTGACTTCTGTGGGCTGAGGAGTGTCCAGAATCTGTGACAGTTTGCTGACTCCAGTTCTTTGCTTTTAACTGTAGAAGGAAATAATAGCAGGGAGGATTTAGGGCAGACATCGGAAAGAAACTCTGACTCACAAAGTAGATGAGGAATAGAAAAAAAAAAAAAATGTGGGTTATCTCAACAGTTCATTCCAGAGCTCTGATAGCTGACTTCTCCAGAGCCTGTGGGGGACACCCCCACCCGCTCCCCGCCCAGCCACAGCCATTTTAGGGCTCTCTGAGCAGACTTAAAGCCAGATGTCTACCTGGGAGCTAAAGACTCACCAGCTACCATTTGCTTCTGTATTAATTGTCTTCCTTGTTACGGAACCTGGACTGGATCTCCTGACGGAAGAACCAAGTGGCACTCAGAGATCTTGGAGGATAGGAGGTTTATCTAATGCCGGCGGGCTCAGAGGAGAGTGGTCTCCAAAGGTCTGAGCCCTGAGCACAAACAAAGGGGGCAATTTATACACTTCTACTTCCGCATACGGGGCATTTTTGGTCCTGTGAGAAGCGGGGCAGGGAGAAGGACCCAGATTGGTGCGTGCGGGGAAGCCAGGCTGGGAGAAGAACCCGGAAGAGCCCCAGGGCGAGGACTGGGACTCTCTGGCTGGCTCGGTCGGCCATCTTAGGACACAGATTTTCCTTATCATTACCCCCTTTGATGCCCCTTTAAACACCTAGTTTAGAGGGCATCATTTTCATCTTCTACGGGGTGATAGTAAGGAGCAACTGGAGTCTGATGTTAGCAATTTGAGTAGTCATAAACCTAGTAAGGGCATTAAGAATACAAGGACCAAATGCTACTGTGAGGAGAAGCAATAGGAGGGGGCTGACGAGGGGGGGCGAACCAAGGGAACCATTGCGAGAGGGTATCCCACCAAGTTGTCCGCTGGAGTGTTTCCCACCAGCGAGGAACTCATTCCTGTAATTGGGTCAGAGTTTCTTGGACTACCCCTGACTCATTAGCGTAGAAACAACATTCCTCCTTAAGAAGAGGCATGGCCCAACAGGAGAATGATTCCTGTAGCCCCGCTTCTCACAGGACCAAAAATGCCCAGTATGCGGAAGTAGAAGTGTATAAATTGCCCCCTTTGTTTGTGCTCAGGGCTCAGACCTTTGGAGACCACTCTCCTCTGAGCCCGCCGGCATTAGATAAACCTCCTATCCTCCAAGATCTCTGAGTGCCACTTGGTTCTTCCATCAGGAGATCCAGTCCAGGTTCCGTAACAAGGAAGACAATTAATACAGAAGCAAATGGTAGCTGGTGAGTCTTTAGCTCCCAGGTAGACATCTGGCTTTAAGTCTGCTCAGAGAGCCCTAAAATGGCTGTGGCTGGGCGGGGAGCGGGTGGGGGTGTCCTCCACAGGCTCTGGAGAAGTCCTCCACGCCTGTTTTGGAGGACCACTGAGGCCAGTGAATTGAGTTGGCGCTGCAGGGACAGGGCCGACTGAGTGAGGGTGGAAAAATCTACCGTGAGTTGTTGAGTTAACCCCTGGTACCGAACGTGAGACATCCTGACGCCAGTGGCGCCGAGGGCAATACCTGATGCAGCCAGCAGGCTCACGATAAGGGGGATGGCCGCAGGGGAGCATTGAGGGTGGCTAGGAGGTCTCCATATGAGTGGGGCATCGCTCCCGGGGAGGACTGAAAGATCGGGTAAGAGACTGACAAGTGTGCATGATTGATAGCGTGGGGTGATGCAGGTGTATACACCTTGATCACAAGCCAGAAAAGTGTTGTTAGGGGCACAGACCCGACTGTGGCCTGTGATGGGAGAGGAAGAGTTGCCATACAGCAGTACTGGGGCCAGAAAGGGATAGTCTGAGGTCCCTGGTGCTGAGGTGGGAGGTGACATGGTATATTGGTTAAGGATGACACCTAGGTATTGGACGGGACTGGGCTTCATACGGATCCAGCAGTCAGACGCTAGGGGTGGATTCGAGTGGTTAAGCGCTTGGTAGGAGGTGTTAATCATACCTAACAGTTGCGCTATAGATGCTTGCTGCGTGTGGATGGAGGACCTGGGGATGCACCAGGGCAAGTTATTTTCTATCTGACTCTGGGGGCTGACTGTAAGGCTTGGAGTGAACATGGACTTAATCATAATTTTGGTCATGGGGTCGGTCCCCATAGGGTGATATTGGCCCAACAGGAGAATGATTCCTGTAGCCCATGATGTGGCATTGGGTTCTAAGACTGAGAGAGTGAGCGGTATACAGTGATCGTTAGGGCAAGAGGTTGGGGTGGTGTTGTGTGACAAGGAAATCTGGATGTCACTGCACTGTTTGAGGTGCCACCTGGTAGACCATTGTTCCATTCCCAGCCAAGTTGCCACCTATGACACATCCCCAGGCTTGTGAGCAGAACTGAGGGCAGGTGTTTGGCTGTTGAGGCGTAGGGCCCCCACAGATGTAGATATCTACCAGCTGGTAACCAGAGTGAGGGCCACCGTAGGAACGCTGTCTATGAGGTTCCCAGTAGGTATCAAGAAGCTGGCATCCATCAAAATGGAGGTCAACCTTTGGTGTGTGCCCATACCAGGTGGAAGAAGTCAGTGAGGGTGCTGGTATTGGATTGAGGGGGATAAGCTGGAAAGCCCATTTGCCAGTAACGGTGATACGAGAGTTTGCCCCCCTTGCCAGGCCGGGCAAGCTAGAGGCAGTGTGGAAGAACAGCACACCAGGTAACAGAAGACCGGGATTGACTGGGGCCAGGAAAACCATGGTGAAATGCACTCTGGGTAGATAGCAGAGGGCCAGTGAAAGTGGGATCTATGACCTTAAGTAGAGGGAGCCATCGTGGCTAACCTGACAGAAGATGAAACCTGTGGACAAGTGCAGTAATACATATTAGGGACATCCAATAAGCAATGACAATAGTAAGCCTCTGGGGGAAAGCTCAGTCAGCAGGGGCAACAGTGTAGAGTCCGACTCCCAGGATGAGGGAAATCACTCCAATGAGAGCCAGGGACCACGGTGAGCAGGTGTCCATCAGTTGGTGGGGTCTCGTCGAAGGTGAAGCCAGAGTGGGTTTGTGAAGTCTGGCTGGACTCTGCACTGGTGCAGCTCCTCTTTCAAATGATGAGCTTTTTTCACTCTGGAGTGGTGGACCCACAGGATGACACCTGAGACCTTTAGGGCAGTAGGGGTGGTTAGAACAACAGTGTGGGGCCCTGTCCACTGCAGTTTGAGGGGATCTTTCTTCCAATCTTTGACCCAAACTGAATCCCCTGTCTTGAGGGAGTGTACCTGAGACCCTAAGGAGATTAGGGCTCTCTCGATGTTGTCCTTTTGTGATTTATTTAGGGTGGCCCCCAGGGCCTGAAGAGGCTCCTTTATCCCTTTATCTCCAACCTGATGTAAGTTTCCTGGAAGGCTTCCCAAGCACGGGGGAGGCCGTCCATATATTAATTCGAATGGGGAGAAACCTAATGTCCCGGGTGTGCAGTGAGCACGCGGAAGAGCTAGGGGTAGCAGGTCCAGCCATGGGAGGTTAGTCTCCTGACACAACTTTGCTAAGGTTCCCTTGAGGGTGCGATTCATTCGCTCTGCTTTCCCTGACCTTTGGGGCCAGTAAGCGGTGTGGAATCTCCAGGTGATGTTGAGAGATTTGGTCAAGACCTGTACAATGTCTGCCACAAGCGTGGGTCCATTGTCACAATGGATTGTTAATGGCAGGCTGAACTGGAGCACGATCTCCCACAAGAGGACTTTAGCTACTTCCCAGCTTTGCTCTGTCCTAGTCGGGAAGGCTTCGACCCACCCAGAGTATGTGCATACTATTACTAAGAGAGATCTGAACCCCCTGCTCGGCTGCACATCTGTGAAGTCTACCTCTAGATCTTTGAAGGGGGTTGCTCTCATCCTCTGGACACCTGGCGGGGGCCATGGTGCAGACCAAGCATTTTAGCACATGTTATGCATCGTTCACTCGTTGCTTGGCATAGTGTTGGCAGCTGACTGAGTTAGTAGTGCTTCTTGAGAAGGACCTCTATGCAGTTTCTCCAGATGAGTGAGTCGGTGGTGTTCCTTGACTAGATGCTCTCCAGTTGCTGTTAGAACAAAGATGTGCCCATCTGGCATCATCCACCACCCCTTTCCGGTCAGGGTGGCTCCCTCAGCCATGGCCCATTCCTTTTCCTTTTTAGTGTAACTAGATGGAGGGACTTCTTCCGGAGGTGTCAGGGCCATAATGAGGGAAGGGGCTCTGTTCATGTCCTCACTGGCTGCGGTCTTGGCTGCCTCATTTGCCAGACGATTTCCCCACGCTATGGGGTTGTCTCCTTTCTGGCGTCCCTTATAGTGCAGGATTGCTACTGCCTTTGGAAACCAGATGGTTTCGAGAAGTCTCAGTATCTCCTCCCTGTTCTTGATAGTTTTTCCTGCGGCGGTTAGGAGGCCCCTTTCCTTGTAGATGGCCCCATGTATATGTACAGTAGCAAAGGCGTACCAAGAGTCTGTATAGATGTTGACTTGCTTGCCTTCACCGAGGGTGAGGGCTCAGCCTAAGGCATATAATTCAGCCCGTTGAGCTGACCATCCAGATAGTAATGCCTTAGCTTCTAGGACTTTAGTGGTTGTGGTTACTGCATAACCCACTTTCCGGGCACCCTCTTACAGGTAACCGCTGCCATCGCTGAAGAGTGTGAGCTCTGGATCCTTTATGGCTTGATCCCGCAGGTCTGGACGGCTCACGTAGACCTCATCAGCTACCTCAGAACAGTCATGATCTGGTTCCCCCTCTTCCTTGGGGAGAAAAGTTGTTGGATTTAATGTCCTTACTGTTTCGAGGATGACCCGCAGGTTTTCGCAGAGGAGCCCTTGATATTGTGCTAGCTGAGAGTTGGAAAGGAAGCGGTGTCCCTGTGCGTTCATGAGGGACACAACTGCATGAGGGACCTTGACATTAAGTTCTTGCCCCAGGGTAAGTTTGTCCGCCTCCTTGATGAGTAGGACTGTGGCTGCCAGCGCCCTGAGGCACGGTGGCCATCCTGCTGCCACGGAGTCCAGCTTCTTTAACAGATATGGAACTGGCCGTTGCCAGGGCCCAACAGTCTGGGTGAGTACCCCGGGCGCTGTTCTCTCCTTTTCATGCACAAAGAGATTAAAGGGTTTCTCTACATCTGGTAGGCCCAGGGCTGGAGCCCGCCCCAGGGCAGTCTCTATCTCTGTGAAGGTGGCTTCTGCTTCCTCAGTCCAGGCAGGGGGTTCTTGATCTGGTCCCCCTAAGAGATCATAAAGGGGTCTTGCTACTGCCGAGAACCCAGGGATCGAGGTGCAGCAGAATCCTGCAGACCCCAGGAGTTCTCGTAGGCCCCTTTTTGTCTGGGGCTGTGGCAGGGAGATGATGACCCTTTCCCTCTCTGGCCCTCATTCTCTTTTCCTTTGGGTGAGGAGGAAACCAAGGTATCAGACCTGCTGTTGGCAGATTTGTGCCTTCTTCCATGAGGCTCGGTATCCCGAGTCTGACAGGAGCTGTAGGAAGGCCTGTGTGCCTTTTGTGCAGTCTTCTTGTGTGTCACTGGTGAGGAGGAGGTCATCCACATACTGGAAGAGGGTGCATCATGTGGCTTCTCTTGGGAAGCTGGCAAGGTCCATGGCCAGCGCTTCCCCAAAGAGGGTTGGTGAGTTTTTAAACCTCTGCGGGAGGCGCGTCCAAGTCAGTTGCATCTGGTGCCCTGTATCAGGTTCAGATCATTCAAAGGCAAACAGTGGCTGGCTCTGGGGAGCTAAGTGGAGGCAGAAGAAGACATCCTTTAAATCTAGGCAAGTGAACCATCTGGCGGACCCTGGGATTTGGCCGAGGAGGGTGTATGGATTCAGGACCACTGGGTGCAGAGATGGTCACCTTGTTGATGGCCCGCAGGTCTTGAACTGGTCGGTATGCCCCTTCTGGCTTCTTGACCGGCAGGAGTGGGGTATTCCAGGCTGACTGGCACTCTGCTAGAATACCTGCTTCTTTGAGTTTGGTCAGATGTTCTTGGATGCTGATCTTAGCTTCTTGTGGAAGGGGGTATTGCCTTTACCTCTGAGGTTGGGCTCCTGGGATCAGTTCAACAATGATAGGGGCCTGATTCCAGGCTAGTCCAGGTGGGTTGTTTTCAGCCCATATTGAAGGTAAGGTGAGTCTGAACTCCAGCGGGCTGCTCGGTTGGGCCTGGGGGCAGAATAGCCTCCATTCTTCTTCCCTTGGCGTGGTAATTGTTAGTATTAGAGACCCCATCTCCTCTTGCCTTGGGTTCAATCGGAAGCTAGTGTGTCCTGTGGGCTCAAAGGTTATCTGAGCCCTAAGGTTGGAGAGTATGTCTCGGCCCAGGAGAGGGATGGGGCAATCAGGCAGATAAAGGAATTCATGTCAGACCTTGTGGCCCCCGAGTTCACACTGGCGAGCCTGCCAAAAAGGCTGTTGTATTGCCCACGTCCTGGTGGCCCCAAGGATGGTCGCAGTCCTTTTGCTGAAAGGGGCCACTGGGGAGGTGACAACGGAGTGTTCGGCCCCAGTAGCAACCATAAAAGTCACTGGTTGGCCCCCCACCTTCATTCTGACTGTGGGCTCATGGGGACCGAGGAGGAAAGAGCCCAGTCCCCCTCAGTCTGAGTCCATTCCTGCAAGGCCTATGAGGTCCCCCTCTTGGGGTTCTTCCTTGTAGCAGCTGGGCTTCTGAGCCTTTCCCCGGTGGGGACATTCATTTTTCCAATGCCCTTTCTCCTTACAGTAGGCACATTGATCCTTTGCCAAGGGGGTTCTGGGTTTTCCCACTTTCGGTGGTTGGGGTCTCCCCATCTTTGTGTTGTCCTTTTCTCTTAGGGTGGCAGCAAAGAGGCTGACTTTCTTTTTCATCTTTTTGTCGGCTTCCCATTTGGCTGTGACCTCCCTGTTCATGTAGACCTTATTGGCAATCTCTATTAGTTGGGTGATGTTCATCCTGGCAAAACCACTCTGGTTTCTGAAGTTTTTTTTTGAGGCCTGGGGTGGCCTGAGCCATGAAGGCGGTGTTTACCATCTGTTTGGCTTTCCTGTGTTTTGGGGTCAAATGGAGTGTATATTCTGTAGGCTTCACATAGTCTTTCATAGTAGTCCCCGGGGGACTCCCCTGGTTGTTGAGTGACCGAGGATACCTTAGTCATGTTCATGGGTTTCTTAGCTCCTGCCTGCATTCCCCGGAGGAGGGCCTCCTGGTACCAGTGGATGTGGGCCTGTCCCTCGGTTGTGATGAAGTCCCATGCTGGGCGCTCTTCAGGTGTGGTCGTATTAGCCCAGGCAGCAGGGTTGATGACTCCTGCTGGTGCGTGCTCTTCCAGGTACTGCCGTGCACCTTTCACTATTCTCTTCCTTTCCTCTGTGTTAAACAGGGTGCGGAGTAACTGTTGGCAGTCTTCCCAGGTTGGCCGATATATCTTGAAGAGGGATTCTATGAGGTCGACCATAGTCTGTGGTTTCGCAGAGTAGGATGGGGTGTTATGTTTCCAGTTGAAGAGGTCAGTGGTGGAGAAGGGCTGATAATACATAATGGAACGGCTGGGTTGGACCGTCCTGTCTTCATCGTGCCTCTCGGGTTCCCGCGTCTCTCAGACCGGCATTTGGAGTGCACTTGCACCCGGCCTGGGGCGCAGCCTGGCTGCTAGTCCTGGAGAAAGTGGATCTTTGGGCCTGGGGGCGCCGATGGATCTTCCGGGCCTGTGGGATGCCGGTGAAACCGATGGCGGCGGAGTGTCTGGAGCTGAAGGGCCAGGTGTAGACCGTCTTGGGGGTACTTAACGGTGGGGGCAGGGTCGGTTCGTCCTTGGGCTCTCCGGCTAGGATTTGTGGTGACTGGGGCTTTTGCTGATTTTTTTTAGGTCGCTTGGATGAGGCGATTAAGACCCTGGCCTGTCCCTGCCTATTGCAAGCGAATCGCACCCAGGGGAGAAGGGTCTGAGCAATTCCTAGCCAGGAGTCAATGTACGGAAACTGGTCGGGGTGTCCTGGTTCTCCTGTTATGACTCACCATGCTCAATGAATCACTGGGACATCCAATGTCCCTTCTGAAGGCCACCCGACATCAAAGGTGGGGCCATTCCAGTTCACAAAGGGTTCTCAACTTGCCGGGGTTCATCCTGACTCCACAGTCTCTTGAAAACTCCTTCTTGAAATTTTTGATCATGGTCTCTAGAACCATAGGTATACTCTGCCTTGACCCCATGGTGATGTCCCCATGTGCGGTGGTGCAGAGACAAAGTGGGGGGTGCCTCCTGAGATGAGGAGACCAATCAGATGCCCATCTGGCCGTGTCCTGAAGGAGCTTAGGTGAGGTTTAGCCGTAGTGGTCTCAGCGTCGTGACTTACGATCAGAAACTATTCCGATGCTGCCACAGACCGTATGCCATTCACCACGGAATCGCAGACGGGCCCACTCAGACTCCGTAGGCTTTTGGGGACCTTAAGGGTGCCCGCCTGTGGAGTCACAGAATCAGTCCGCTTGAGCAAGCCAGGTCGGACTGCACATTCACTCACACATTCACACTCCAGAAGTTATTACATTCATTCCCTGGGAATCCCTACCTGTGAGACCTCTAAGAGGTCTCTGGGAGGTGATCAGGCTCCCCTTCCACCACAATGGGGGTGGGCCTGTCTGGGTCCTGGGGCCCCAGGTCTTACCAGAATCCAATGTCAGGACCAGATCCTCACCTGCCAAGTCTCCTCGAGTTCGGTGGGAACAGCGGAGCGGGGCCAGCCCGAGGCAACCAGGGCGGGAGACTGCCGAAATAGGGTGCGCCTTCTCTGTTACGATCTCTCATTCCATCACCGCCACAAACCAGTGGCAACAATGGGCCGGCATGCTTAGGTTTCCTGGTCAGGGAACCAAATGTTAAGGAACCTGGACTGGATGGCCTGATGGAAGAACCAAGCGGCACTCGGAGTTCTTGGAGGATAGGCGGTTCATTTAACGCCGGCGGCCTCAGAGGAGAGTGATCTCCAAAGGTCTGAGCCCTGAGCACAAAAAGGGGGCAATTTATACACTTCTACTTCCACGTACCTGGCACTTTTGGTGTGTGCGCAAAGTGGGGCAGGGAGAGGAACCTGGGTTGGCGCCCGCGGGAAGCAGAGCAGAGAGAACCCAGAAGAGCCCTGGGGCGAGGACTGGGACTCTCTCGCGGGCTTGGTCAGCCATCTCAGGACACAGATTTTCCTTGTCACTTGTAGAACGCCCAGAGGGTCAGCCCTCCTAGGACCACAAGGGAGCACAGTGCCATTAAGAGACAAGTAGGGGAGAGGGGATGCTGGGCCTCTGCTGTCTTTGGCCAGATGCCCCTCTACCTCTCCCATGTAGAGTTCTGTGGACATACCTCCTTCCTCTTCCTGTCAACAAGACTGGAGGACATGCTCTTTTCCAAACCCATGGCCAATGGCAGCCATTGGCTTCTCTTGCCCTTGCCAGTCCCAAAGATTCTGGATGGACAGAGAGGCAGGGAAGGGATTAAAATGCCCATATCCTGAGAGATGGTTAGGGCAGTGAGAGGCCAAGGGAGAAGCAGGGGTGAATTAGGGTAGGAGCCCAACATTGGGCCTTTAGAGTATGGCCCAAAGCCAGGGCCAAGGTTTGGGGTAAGGAAGGTTTGGAGGGGGCATATCCCTGGGAATGCCCCCTCCAAACCTTCCTCACCCCCATTTCCTGGGAAATGTCTCCTCCAAACCTTCCTCACTCCAAACCTTGGCCCTGGCTTTGGGCCACAAATATGGATGGGCTGCAAGCCAGGAGGTCACAGACTCTGATGTGCTGGGGGGAGGGGGGGACCTCAATATCTTTGTAGGTATGCTTTCATCCTAATGGCCTGAAGTCCTCCTCAGGAGCCTCATCACACTGCCTTCATTTCTGTTTCCCCTCCAGAGCAAACACTGAGTGAGTGGCAGTGATGTCTTTTTTGTTCATTCTTGTGTCCTCTGAGCCTAGAACTCAGCAGGAACTCACTAAGGTTGGCTAAATGAATTTGCCCATGAGGGAGATACCGTTGCTGGGCCTGGAGCTGGGCGTGGTAGCAAAAGTCAACTTCTAGAGAATATCTGAAAATCACTAAGTTGTTACCTTAGCTGTCTATACCTTCTTTCTCAACATTGCCGCCATGGGAAACAATAACCAATGTGGATGATGAATGAGCCAGGAATTCTGCAAGATTCTCGTCCATCAAAGAAATTGTTTGTCCCACATGCTGGTGTTCAGCTTGTAATGTTCTTTTTAAATGAACCAGGTTTGCCCACACATGCAGTCCCCCATTTTCAGAACTGGAAAGCAATCCCAGGGAACCTTTATAATGTCCCTCAGTGACCTCTGCCTCTTGGTCTTCATCTCCTTAATCCCTTGTCCTTTGGTATGGGCTAGATTTCTTGATTTGCTTCTAATGAATAGAACATGTCAATTCCAAGATGAGTTTATAAAAAGACTGTGGTTTTCATCTCAGATGCTTGTTTCTCGCTCAGTTTCTGGTTCTCTCTCTCTCTCCCGTCACCAGCTACCATGCTTTGAGGATCCTTAGACAGCCTATGGAGAGGTCAATGTGATAAGGAATTGAGGCCTGCCAGCTAACCCAGGAATGAGCTTAGAAGCTGGTCCTCCCTCCTGTCCTAATAAAGCCTTTAGAGGAGGCCACAGCTCTGGTCTTCAACCTTGTAAGAGACTTTGAACCACAGGCATCCAGCTAAGACATGCCCAGATTCGCAATCCACAGACACTTTGAGATAGTAAATCTTCACTGTTTTAGGCCACTAAGTTTTGGGGTAACTTGTTACACAGCAATAGATAACTAATACACCTGTATATCACCAATTCTTCATCTCTGGGATGCCTTTAGACTCCTCATTCACCACTGTCCCTACTCCCCATTCTTTAGGGCCCTGACTCTAGCTCCCCACCTCCTAACCTCTCATTTTGATTCTCTCTCTTTGGCTTCTTGTCCACCTTCTTGGGTTGATGGTCCCATCTTGGCCTTATCACGCGGCTTTGACCTTGGTTCCTCTCCAGACACAGTGTTGAGGTCAGCCTTCTGACACCATGCTTCTAGTCTTGTGAAAGAAACTACTACCTCCTAAACTCTACCCTGGCCAGGCTCGCTTTCACCTGCTCCAGGTCTACACAGAAGCAGGATCAGAAAATCAGCCCACTTACTAGAACGGGAAAGCTTAACCAGACACTCTGGAAAGATTTTCAGTGAAGGCTGAAACAACTTCTTATCATGAGAAAATCCTCCACATTGTAGCCCTTTGTCCCCATTCTACTGGTGTTCCTATCAATCCAGACTTTCCTCATTTGTTAGCTGATGGATGGCGAACAGCTGGCCCGTTACTTTGTAAAAACAAGATGTTGTTTTCAGATATTTATCTTTCCTCCATCTTCCTCCCCCCTCCACCTCCTGAAAAGCTCTCATTTGTTAAGTCTAGTCAGTATTTCATTCATTATTATCATTATTTTTGAAATTTAGACTTTGAAATGATCGGGTCTGGGTTCCATTATGGGGCTCTGGTGACTTAAGGTAAATATTCTCTGAGCTGAGAGAGTATGCGGCTACCTTTTCTCAGTCACCCTGGTTTCATGATAGCTCAGGCCTCAGAGTAAATCAGAGGCCAACTCAAGTTTGGGCACAGAACCAGAATTGATTCACATCCGTTGGATTGCCTACAGATATTGATGACTCAAATTCAACGTTTCTGTGTGGGTCGGGGGATACCTAGCCTAGGTTGAAAGTTGGATGTGACACTCCTCACCTCTTGTCACCGAGGAAATAGTATACTAACAGAGAGAAATGCTGGGTGACAAGAGGTAAGCCCCTTGCCCACAGAAGATGCATGGTAAGTGTTTGCTGAAATGATGAACAGAGATTGTTAAGACCACTGTGAACCTCCTCCTGGATGATTTCAATTAGGACCATGCGGTAGTCTTCACCTATGACCTGAAAAACCTATGACCTGAAAATCCCCAAAGCGTTATCTCCAGGCCATTACCTCCCTTGAATGCCAGAGCGATCCAATGTATCCAACAGCTCTAGACAACTGCCCTTGAATGTCGCTCAGGAACTGAATGTACTGTATGTCCAAGAGTGAACTTAATATCTTTCACCCAAAACTGCTCCTTATCCACTACCATCTTCTGGAATCTCTCTACTTTGCTCAAGCCGGAAAACTGGAGGTCTGATGTGAGTCCTCCTTCTTCCTGACCCTGCCCTGCTGGTCAGTCATCGAATTTGGCTGATTTCATCTCTTGCACAGCCCTTGGAGGGGGCCGCTCCTGCCTACCGCCCTTGTTACCCTCGTGTCTCTCCTGCATTACTCCTAACTGGACCTTTGCCTCCAGGGTAGCCTGTGACCAGTTCATCTCCACATTCCTGCCAGAGAGATAAGTGCAAAATGCAGTTCTGTTCGCAGCACTTTCTTTCTTTCTTTCTCTGAGAGCGAGAACGTGTGTGCATGCAAGTGGGGGGGAGGGGCAGAGGGAAAGAGTCTTCAGGCAGCCTCCCCACTGATCGCGGAGCCTGACGGGGCTCGATCTCACCACCCTGAGATCATGACCTGAGCTGAAACACGGAGTCAGACACCTAACTGACTGGGCCACCCAGGCGCCCCTGTTCACAGCACTTCCCTGTTTAAAATGATTCAAAGAGGGGCCCCTGGGTGGCGCAGTCCATTAGGTGTCTGACTCTTGCTTTCGGCTCAGGTCAGAGCCCTGAGTCAGGCTCCACGCTCCACATGGAGTCTGCTTGAGATTCTCTCTGCCTCGCCCTCTGCCCTTCCCCCCTGCATGTGCTCCATCTTTCTCTCAAATAAATAAATCTTTTAAAAAAATGATTCAAAAGATTTTTTTTTTTTTTTTTTTTGCCCTTGGGTAAAGGGCCCCAGTTGTCAGTAGAGGCTGCAAGGCCACACCTGGTTTGATCTGCCCTGTTTCCCTCTCCAGCTTTATCCGTTTGTTCATAACACACCTTGACTTTTATGTTTCAGGCACAGCGAACACCTTACAGCGTTCTCACCCCTTTGTACACAGGACTTCCTTGCCTGGGAATCTGCCCCTCGGCTTGCTCCTTGGCCTGGGTTTCTTCTCTTTGTCCTTCCAAAGTCAGCTTAGCTGCCACCTCCCCTTGAGGAACAGCCCCTATCCCCCAATCTGGGGTGGCTATATCCTGGCGGGCCGTCACTGCACCCTAGGCATGTCTGCCATCACAAATACCTGCTCATCTCTGGGAGAGCCGGGGCAGCTGTGTGGCCAGGGCCTCAGACAGCGCCTGGTCCACAGGAGGTAGGTCCACGAGTAAGTAAGTCACGGGGCCACAAAGGAATGTGCCAGATCTACTGAGGGGAAGTTCTCCACCTTCTCTGTACCAGTACAGAGTAAAAACCTCTACCCACCCCAGCCAGCCAGCCGGGAAAATGAGCCGGTAGAATGTGATGCGTGCCAGACTCAGGGTCCCGAGGTGCAGGTTTGCATCTGACTCTGCTCTTGTCGGGGAAAGTTACTGAACATCTAAGCCTTGGTTTGTCTGATGGTGAGGCAGGAACCCCGACACATACCAGGCAGGGTTGGGGTGTGGAGCACACAGACCGTGTACGCAAGGTGCCCAGCTCAGTAGATGCCCAGTTAGAATGGAGTCCTCCCCTCTGTTCCCAAAGAAGCCTGTACCCAGGGCAATGAACTTGAGTTTTCAAGAGCAAGGCTGACAGAGCAGACTTGATAAGTGCCCTGGTTGTCAGATATGATAATAATAGTCTCATTTATTAATATAAAGGCCCACTAATAGAGGCGGCGCTTTTAATTAGCCAACACGGCCACGATATTAATTTTTATCCACAGTTATTTAAGTCCGGGAGCCTTCCTCCCCTCTTCTGTTAGCACTTAGCTGCAGGGCGATTGAGAACATTTGTAATTGGATTTCTGTGCAGGACTTAATTATAAGGAGACAATAAAGCCCCTGAAATGCGTCAGGTTCTACCCTGCTAACTATTATTTTCCAGAGACACGCTCAGGCCAATGAATGCCCAGATTTATCTAAATTATAATTTTTAAACTTAACAAAGCTTTCCTTTCCCCGCCCCCCAGGACCAAGGGGAATCTGCTGGGAGCACAGATTTGCGGGGAGGAGGGCGCGGAGGCTGCACGCTTCATTCCTGTAATCAAGTGCTTCGCTCCATGGGCCACCGAGCGGCTTCCCCAGGCCCCTCGGGATCTCGGAAGTGTATTTTCTTCCCTTGGCCAAATGGCTTATTAATAGAATTGACTTATTTATATCTCACCCAGAGAATCCCAAAGTGATATAGCAACAGGGAGATATCGAGCCAATTAGTTGTGGGGCTTGTTGTCGTGGGGGGAAATCTAGTTATTAACTTACTGCCCTTCACCGGTGGCAGAATTGATTCCGAGGAAACCAAAAGGAAAAGAAGAAGAGGGAGAAAGCCACGTGTTGTAGACCATCTGGGAAAACTCAAAGACACAAGGCTACACCATTTCTACCTTCAGCAAAGCTGTCTAGCCGTAGGAGAGCAGGGAGCCAGAGGCCCTGTCCGCGGGCAGCTGGGTGTGGTGTGAGCACCAGCGTCTCCGAGCATCTGCCGTGTGGGTCTGACTGGTACCTCCGTGAGTGCATTCGGTTCTCACCACACTCTGCGAAATGGGCTTCTTTCACCCACTTCACGGAAGACACATTCATTCATTCATTCCTTATGAATCCCATAGCTTTGGAGAGACAAGAGTGGACAGGAGAGAGGCTGCCCTCTTGGAGCATCCTTTCCAGCCCAGGGGGCGAACTGCCCAAGGTCATCAGCCAGCATTCATACTTGGTAGGACTAAGATAAGAACCCAGGTAGGTTCTGGCAACGACGAAGTCTGGGGCATCGCTTTGCCTTCTTCTGGCTGCCAGGTTCTGTGGGCAGTGTGGCTGGCTACAAAGCATCCCGCATGGGGATCCATCTGCCATCCTAACTGGACAGCGATAGAGGAGGAAAAGAGTTCGTTAAGGGGGAGAGCTCAGTGGAGGACCTGGAAGAGGAGGGTCAGCCGGGATTAGGGTGTGGGAGAGCACCTTTTGCTCCCCTCTGAGAGCAGTTGTGGAAGATAAGTTCAGAAATACAGTATTGTCCCTTAAAGAAAAAATTACAGTCATCGTTCTGCTTGTAGAAACTGTTCAGATCACATTGTAACGTACCGTGAACGGTTTTCCCAATCATTAGAGATTCTTTGTGGCTGTAATGTTAAATGACGGTATAATATTCCATCTCGTAGATATACTATAATGTATTTAACTTTCCAAAATTGTGGATATCCAAACGTTGGTGAAAATTTAATTCGTTTGTAGTTTTTATTATAAGTAGAAGAGATGAATATATATGTGTGTCCTTATTTTTACTTGCTCAAAATCGAAGTGGGATTATTGCAACAAAGAGAATGACTTTGTTAAAGATTCTCTAGGCTCATTACCATCTTGCACTCTATTGTACAAATTGTACAATATTTCTATGGGGCTGGTGATGTGTGAGAGGGCTTGTCATTGCACCATAACTTCGTCAATACTCCGCATTGACTTTTACAAGTATTTGCTAATTTGATAGGGTGAAAAAATATATTTCATGACTGTTTTCTTCCAGTGTATTGATTGCTAGTGAGGCTCAACATTTCTATTTTTTTTTTTTTTTTTTTTTTTTACAGAGAGAGACACAGCGAGAGA
>NW_027397075.1:51059740-51164075 GCF_003265705.2 Callorhinus ursinus | reverse complement strand
ACAGTGAGAGAGGGAACACAAGCAGGGGGAGTGGGAGAGGGAGAAGCAGGCTTCCCGCCGAGCAGGGAGCCCGATGCAGGGCTCAGTCCCAGGACCCTGGGATCATGATCTGAGTGGAAGGCAGACCCTTAACAGACTGAGCCGCCCAGGCGCCTCAAGGCTCAACACTTCTTTTTATGCTTAAACCATTACTTGTATTTCTTCTGCAAAGAGCCTATTCTTGTTCTTTGCACATTTTTCTTTTGGGTTTAGAGGTTTTCTGTTATGTATAAATGCTATTTTATATTTTAAGAACATTAATTTTTGGATGTTTTTGTTGCAGACATTTTTCTCAGGTTGATTTTGCCGTTTATTTTTATTTTCTATGATGTTTTTTGTAGAGATGGTTTGAATTTTTATGCAGCCAAATATATCTATTTTTTTCTTTGTGATTCCTCCAATTGCTTTTGTGCTTAGAAATTCCATCTCCAAACTGAGATGGAAATAGTAATCTATATTTTATTCTAAGTATTTTATGGTTCTATTTTTTTTACACTTAACCCTTTAATTCAATCTGACATTTATTTTGTTCCATGTTGTGTGATAAGGACTTAAATAGATTTGTCCCCTAAGCAGTTAACCATTAATCCCAGCACCATGTATTAAAGAATGTTTTTTTTCCCCCATTGGCTCGGATGCCACCTTTATCACATGCTGAATTTTTTTTTTTAATATACAGTACACTGTTCTGAGCTGTCTTATTCTGTTCAGTTCCTTTTTCCATTATAATCACACTGTTTTAATTATTTTATCTTATACATTCACATATTTTAAAATATGACATCTTTGTATATGAAATGTAGCGTTTTATTATCTGGTAGAACAAATCTCCCACAATTACTCTGTTTAAAAAAATTTGGCTATTCCTACTCATTTTCCAGATGAATTTTAGAATCATGCTGTCTAGCTCCAGAAAAAAAAAAAAAAAACACAGAAAAAAACCAATAATCCCATTTGGGACTTGGAAAGGGATTAGATTCAACATATATCTTAATTCATGAACCATTTGCATCTTTGTACTATTCAGTCTTGCCATTCGGGAAAATGACATGTTCTGGGTTTTGTTTTGTTTTTTTCCTCTTTCCTTTGTTTTTGCAGGTTTAACTCTTCGATCTAAGTGAAATTTTACTGCGCACTGTGAAGTGAGGATCAAAACTTACTCCTTTACAAATAGTCAATTTCCCACAATCCCAGCGTTTGCTTCATTCATACCTTCTCTGGTGATTTACTAGTACGCTGTTATCATTTATTAAGTCCTTAAATATATAGTAGGGTCTGTTTCCGAGCTGCCTAATCCTGTTGATCTGTCTATTCTTGTGCTAATACCACAGCATTTTGATTCTTGTCTGGTCTTCCCCAGTAGGAGCTGGAAGCGCTACCACCTCCAGATGGCTCTTGGAGTCTCTGCCCCCTTCTCCCAAACCAGGATTCATTTTCTGCATACAGAGTCAGCCCCTTGATCTGAGCCTCTCTGGTCCAGAAGCTTGTCAGTGCCCAAGGGACTGGCATGGAGCTGTTTGATGCCAGGTTTTTGGTTTTCAGTTGAGAAAACACCGAGAGTGGTGGTGACTGAGGCCCGATCCCTGCTTCTGTCCTTCCCACAGTTCGCACAGCCAGATGTTGGCTGTGGGGGAGCTCCAGCCTCCAGGGCGGAATGAAGGAGAAAGAAGGGCCATAACATTTCAGGGAGGTCGTGCAAGTTAATAATGCTTTACTAGAAACCTCCTCATTCCTAAGGGCCGGCTCTGCACCGGGCCTGGGCTAAGGACATTACATACATTGGTCTAATTTTTGCCAACAAACATCTGAGCTAATCCTACATTTTACACATTAGAAGACTGACTCAGAGAGAGTAAGACACAATACCACCTGGCTACAAGGGGCAGAGCTATTTTTCACCCCCATTGTGCCATGATGATTACTTCTGGGCTGTGGTGGACTCAGCAGAACTAGAACCACAGCCCCTCCCCCCAGGACTCTTTTGACTTGAGAATTTACCACCTGGAGAAAATGGTTTAGGCCACCTTGAGCTTTGAGGGGTCTCTAACACAGGCTGTCCTGGTGGTAGAATCAGGTGATGTGAGGTCCAGGTGTTTGAAGCTAGTCATCTGAGTGAAGGCTCAGTGGTCCTCTCTCCGTCCAGGCTAATGGGGTCACCTTGGGGGCCATGTCATTCTCAGCCCTGGCAGAAGCTCGGCTTCCTGTCCTGCCTCCCCGCCCTCCAGCCTGCTGCTCCCTCCCCCCAGCTAAGCAGGCAAGTTGGCCTTTGTAACCGCTGACTTCCAAGACTGAGTGTGTGTAGGGGAGAGCCTGTGTGCCCCTTGATGGTGGGAAGCAGAGATGTGGGGCATGGGGACAGAGTGAGGAGGAGCCGGTGGTCTGGGAAACCCGTTGCTTAAAGGAGGGTTCTGTGGACCTGATCACATTCTGTCCAAACCAGTGGCTGAGATGGCTAAAACAGCCAGAATTTAAAAATAATACACATTTGTTTATTTCACCTCTCTTCAAGAAAAGACTACAATCTAAATTTGCATCTAATCTTGGTCAACAAACAGTGAGGACGTGGTCACTTTACCACCCGTGTAGTCTGTGCATCCTTGTCCCCGTGGGAGCTCCCCTTTTCCACTCGAGGTCCGTCCCCATTCACATACCCGAGTATTGACATACTTCCCACATTTTGTTTATCATGGCCTATAGTATTCCATCATATCGACGATCCGCATTCTGGCAAAACATATTTCAAATGCTGTCTGGAATGTGCAATGCATGAACAGACTGATAGTGAATGATCTGGCCATGAGAAGATAAAACACATTTGCTTTGTGGGGGATTTTACCTTTTGGGGGGCACAGGGACTGTAATAATGCAAATTATTATTCTGAAGACCTTCCCTTGAGGCAGGCAGAGCCCTGAGCTAGGAATCTCAGTACCTAGGTTCTGAGCTTGGCTCTTTCTGTTACTGACTTTGTGTGTCTTTGATACTTTCTTCTCCCGGTTCTCAGAGTTTACTTGTTCCGTTACGAGAGTCACAGCAATCACGAAACCACAGAGCTGGAAGGATGCTACAGATGACTTTGTCTAACCCTCTTGTTTTACAGATGAGAGAAGAACCGGCCCTCAAGGTCAAGTGACTTACTCAAGGTCACGAGCTCTTTGCAGATGCCACCCCCACCCGCCTCGTGGCTTTGGGAATCAAAACCATCAGGAACTCAGAATGCCCCTCCTTCAGGGCTGGAACTCTATAAAAACTCTATAAAAAGCCAGTGTATCCTTCACTTTCAATTCTGGAATGGCTCTGAGCCCCTTGGCCTGTTGCCTCTTTGCTATTCCAACATTACCCATTCTGATTTCACCCTCTCCATGTTGGCTCCATATTTGGCCCTTGCTCTCTCTAGTTCCTTGGATCAGAGGTTGAGTTCTGAATTTGGATTCTAGTTTGGCCTTTGGCACTTCTCTCTACCTGGCCTACACCTTGGCTGTGGGTCAGAGGCACCCCGGTCTGGTAGGGAGGGTAGCCCCTAGGGGGGACCTTATTCTTTGGAGCCCTAACGGTGCTCAGGGGCAATCCAGGGTGCAACACAAGGTGGTGGCGGGGGGTGGAGACCTGGGGCAGGAAGTGGAGGCAGAGTGGGTTGGGGCTTGGCTTCCTATCTCCACCAGGGCAACTCCACTTGGATCTGCATTCTGTATGAACCTTCTTTGGTAAAAAGTTGGAAACGACTAATCTTTTCTAAGTCCCTTCAATTTATAAAGGAGAAAGCAGAAATGGAACAAAGACAAAGGAAATATCAAGGTCACTTCAGTGATTTAGTGGCAGATTAGGGCTTTTGGAGGAGACAGGCCCAATGACTGGGGCACACTCCGGAGCACATTGACCCTGGAGCATGACCCACACCTCCAGGAGTCTTGTGGTTTCTGTGTCTTGCCCTTGTTCTGCTGGGAGAGGCCTAAGGGCCCAGAAAGCTTGAGTGCTGTTGTCACGGGCTGGCTCTGAGCAGTAAGGGCCATCCACCCCTTCTGCTTTGAGCACCGTGTGCTGGAATCGGTGAGGCCCCTTAATGAGTCCTAAAGAACCCTGATGCCACAGCTCATGAAGACTGTGGGGTCAAGTTCCGAGGAGGTCACTAACCTCAGTGTGATTCTGGATTTGTTATATAATCTCTCTGAACCTCGGTTTTCTCATCTCTTAAATGGGAGTAAATAGTATTTGCCTCTTCAGACGGTTATAGGAGTCAATCTGATCATGTATGTGTAGCCTTCATGACAGTAAATGCACAGTAGATGTCCAGTCATTGTTGCCAGATGAAGGTAGCAGCCAGGGAAGCTCACAAGACTAGGATGTCAGGTGCCCAGTCTGGGACCTTTCCTGGTGCCCAGCACAGAGCACAGCATAGACAGGGCTGTCAGAAGATGTTTGATTAAATAAACAAAGGAAGAGGGACAGGCTGTCCTAGAGAGGAGTCCCCACACAGCTCGCCCATGTGCACATACTGCCTCACGCGCTACCTCACCTTACCACGTTCAACCTTAAGGTCGAGGAAGAAAGAGCTCAGGACCCCAACACTTTGGGGGACCTGGCTAAGAGGAGTGATCATGTCTGTTTCCCTCCTCCATAGGTGTCCTCACCCTCCTACAGGGAAATGGAATGGAAATGGAAACTAAGAGCTGCCTCTAAAGTAAAGGAAGAGGAGGTGGGTTCCTGTAGTTCCCCAAGCTCAAGGTTTACTGCTGTCAGTGGGGACTTAGTGCCCATCGTGGTTTTGTGGCCTTTAAAGTCTCTGTGGGTCGTCCTGGGTGGAGGTGGAGTTCGGGCATCACATGGATGGGGGACTCCCTTCCTACCCTTCGGGGTCCAACACCTCAGGCTTCCCTCCTGTGCGGCTGCGGCTGGGGGAGCCTTGGATGCCCCACCAGAGCTCCAGGCTCAGCTTTTCTAAAACGCATCCTCAGAGTTGGGGGCACTTGAGGTGACATCAGGGAACTGAAACCTGGAGCCAAATGAAGATGGGGAGCCAGGGAAAGACGAGACTGGGAAGATGGACCTGGAAGCACAGAATTCTGCATGATTCTTGGGGATTAAACAACTAAGCTTTTTTTTTTTTTTTTTTTTTTTTTTTTTTTTTTTTTTTTTTTGGTACCAGTTTCTGGTGTATGCTTCTTGGTGGGACCCTTATAAATGGGCTAAGAAAATGGACATTTATGAATGTTCAGGAGAAAGCCCAGAGAAGGGGATAGTTTCCAGTTTTTCCCACTTCCTTTTATTCCCCATGATGACTTGGTGCGTCAGCCCCTCTTCTGGGTTTGGAGCTGTAACCCTCCCTGCCCCTTTGTCATGCTTGGCTTTGAGGTCACTCCACACCTCCTTGATGTCCATCCCTTTTCTTCTTTGCTTAGCCAGCAAAGGTTGGGACTTTTCAAAAGGATTTTCTACCAGGAAATTAAGAATGAAAGAAACCAGGTTTTAAAAAGCATCAAAGTGTAAAAGAGTGGTTGTAAAGGGCTGGTGGGGAGGAGCATGGAGAGTTGTTTAATGGGGACAGAGTTTGAGTGTGACAAGATGAGAAGAGTTACAGGGATGGATGGTCGGGGGGGGGATGGCCGCACAACAGTGTGAATGTACTTAATGCCCCTCGGCTGTACACTAAACAATGCTGAAGGTGGTAAATTTTGTTATGTGTGTGTCACCACAATAAAAAAAAAAAAAGAAAGCATCCAAGTGGTTGGATTTACAGACCCTTTGCATGGGGTTTAGCCTCACTGTTGGAGAGTGGGTTGACTTGTCGTTTCCTCGCTGTGGTGGCTAATTTTATGGGGCAACTCACCGAGGCTACGGTGTCCACTTGTTTGGTCAAACACCAGTCTAGGGGCGCCTGGGAGGCTCAGTCAGTTAAGTGTCTGCCTTTGGCTCAGGTCATGATCCCAGGGTCCTGGGATCCAGCCCCACATTGGGCTCCCTGCTTGGCAGGGAGTCTGCTTCTCCCTCTGCCTTTGCTCTCCTCCTCGCTCACACGCTCTCTCTCAAATAAATAAATAAAACCTTAAAAAAACAAAACAAAACACTAGTCTAGATGTTGCTGCGAAGGTACTTTTTAGATGTGAGTAAGAATTATAACCAGTAGACTTTGAATAAAGCAGATTGCCCTCCATAATATGGGTGGAACTCATCTAACTGTTGAAGGCCTTAAAAGCAAAACTGAGGATTCCCAAAGAAGAATAAATTCTGCCTTCACATTGCCTTGGGACTCAAGACTGCAACATTAGCTTTTGCTCGAATTGCTAGCCCACCAGCCTGCCCTGCGGACTTTAGACTTGCCTGCACCCCCCTCCCCAAGTCGTTTGAGCCAGTTCCAGAAGGTCTCTCTGTGTCTGTCTCTGTAGATCTATGCCCCCCCCACACACGTGTGCACACACGCACACGCACACACACACACCCACACCCTATTGCTCTATTGGTTCTGTTTCCCTGGGAAACCCAGCCCATACACTCACCTGGAACCAGTTGGGGATGGAGGTGCCCAGATTTCTCCCTGAGGGGAGACAGGGGAAGTACCCCTCCCAGATCTGGTAAGCACTTCATTTCCTCTCCTACTCTGCTTCCCTGGCTTCTCGCTGGGAATCGGCCCTCCTAGGGTCTGTGCCCTCTGCCTCCAACCTATGTTCCCTTCTCTGGTGCCCCTGCCCTGGGCCTACGGGCCTGGCCTACCCTTTGGCTCTCTGGGTGAAAGGGTGTCTTTCCTAGGAGGCCCCAAACATTTTTTGGACGCTGGCCCTAGTCAGGCTTTTAGGAAGCCACCTATTGACTTTGTAGCGGGTTACACTCTCTCTGTGGCTTTTTAGTACATGGGGTTTGGCTTGATTCACTTCTCTCTGCTTTCTGTCCACTTTTAGCATATCTACTGGCTGCTTCCTGGCTGGTTCTGCCTTTGGGTAAAGCCTTGATTCATTTCCTATTTTCTCAGTCAACATCCATACCTAGGCTCCTAAGGGCTTAACTCTCAGGCACCAGGTTTCCTTTGTGAAACCTATGAGCATTATTAACTCAGCTTCTTCCCACAGCCAGAGAGAGACCCTCCTCTCCTCCTGCCCGTAGGTCCTGCTGGACTGCCCATAAAAGAAGGATGGATTAATACTTCCTCTCTCTCATTCATCTATTATAATATCTAAGGAGTCCATTATATACATTATCTTATTTAACCCCTTCCAAAACCCTATTTAATATATAGTATCCCCATTTTATAGATTTGAGAACTGATACACAGAGAGGTTATGGAACTTGTCGCAGAACACACAGTATGGGAATGGATTTCAACCCCAGGCAATCTGAATCCAAATCCTGTGCTCTTAGTCAGGGATAGATACCGGAAATTGAGCAAGTAGAAAGGAGTAGGGAATGAGGAATAAACACAAATAAGACAGAGATACAAAGCAAAGTAACGTGCAGCAGAGGGTCCTGCATGCGCGTGGACTGCAGGTGGGCCATGAATTTGGCTTCAGGCTTCTAGCTGCCAAGCACAGGTGGGAGCGTCCTCTGTCTTTCAGCTCACTTGCTGAGCAGAGGGTCTGACAGCTCCCGGTGTCATCATGATCAAGCACAGGCTACCAGCAGCACCAACTTCCCTAAGTCCTCTTGAGTGGCTTATCATGCAGGGTTTTCCTCAAATTGAGGGGCCCAGCTCTCTGAGCATCCTACTGGTGCAGTTTGGCAAAATATTTTGCACTTGTAGTAAAAATGATATGTAATTCCCACTAAGGAAAGGGATGAGTCTTTCTCTCTTAGGATAATGCTTTGGTATTGACGTGAGACTGTAAATTCTGAGAAAGTTGCAACTTTAAGACTTAGCTTTCTTTCCCCCTTTATACGCCCAACAGTGCCTAATCTAGTGTCCTGCTCACCGCAAACGATGAATAGATAAGGACTGTGTTGAACAAATACGAATGTTAGCGGGGGCTGATGAGTGCTCCCACAGCACCTGTTTGTTACAAGAGGGAGGACCCATTTCCGGGGAAGACCTCCAGGTCTTAAATGGCCTAGAGCTAATGAGAGGCAGTGTAGTGCGTGGAAAGAGCATGCAGTTGGAACTCTGCGGTACCTGGGTGACCTTCAGCAAATCCCTTAACCTCTCCGAGCCTCAGACTATAAAAATGGACCATGCCAGTCATATGAGAGGATGTTCTTTCTAGTGCCTGGAATATGGTAGGTGGTCCACAAAATTTATGCACTCCATCGTTCATTCTTTCAGAACATTCTTATTGGCCTCATTCCCCCGGCAGGACTCACTGTGCTCTGTCCTGGGACTATAACGGTGAACAGAACAGACCGGGGTCTGGTAGATTCCCTCCTCTCCTGTCTCTTCCTTCCCTGAGGATGGTAGTTCCTGCACCAGATATTTAATAATAGAGCTGCCTTCGGGCACCTGGGTGGCTCGGTCAGTTAAGCGTTGGACTCTTGATTTTGGCTCAGGAGTCGTGGGATCCAGTCTCCCCCGACCCCAGTGTTGGACTCTTTGCTCAGCTGGGAGTCTGCTTGAGATCCTCTCTGTCTCCCTCTCCCTTTGCCCCTCCTCCTGCTCACACACTCTCTCTCAAAATAAATAAAAATTAAAAAAAACAATAGAGCTGTCTCCAGTCCAAGTCTGAGGGAAGAGACGGGGAGTGGCAAGAAGATTGGGGAGCCCGCATCGAGAAAGTTCCTCCTCCGTGGAGTTCCTGAGGCGCCGGGCCCCGGGCCAGCCGACCGCAGAGTTCCCATTGGGCGCTGCCCGAGCCCCGGGCCGGGTCTCATGGGACTGCCCCCGGCCCACACCGTGAGCAGGCCCCGGGGATCAGCAGGGCCGCGGGAAATGATCGCACAGTTCTCACGTGGTGGAGCAGAGCGCTCCAGCGCTCTAGGTCGGCTTAAAAGAGAAGCGGGCATGGTTTAGGTGGTTTAGGTTGGTGTGTGCACTCACAGACAAACCCTCCGTGCGGTCGGAAACAGCGTGCTGATTATACACCGGCCTCAGCGCTCGGCTCTTCTCCGGGCTCTTCAGGGTGTTGTGTTGGCATTTTCCTCACCCTCAGGACCAGCATTTGCATCTCCCCAGTCTCTCAGGGAACAGTGCGTGTGTGCGTGTGTGTGTGTGTGTGTGTGTGTGTGTGTGTGTCCCCACACGCATGTGCACAAACATCGTAAACTCAGAGGCTGCCAAGTGAGGACTGAAAAATCTTAGCAGGGATTCTCTCTTTGAATCCAGCACAATTCTATAGCCCTAGCACGCACTGCACTCACGAACGTGCACTTTATATGATTTTGTGCTTCGAGTCCCAGGCCCCATTTGCCCATGTGTTGGCGGTCCACGGAAGACTGGGCTGGCCTTGACATGCGCAGGGTCCTTGTCTCCCCCGTCAGACTGGAGGCGCCCTGAAGGCAGGGGCTGTCTCCCCCAGCAGACTGGAGGCCCTGGAAGGGCAAGGCTGCACCTCGTCCTTCAGGAGCCTCTGCTTTTGATGTGGGTGCCAGGCTGTGCGCCCAGAAAACAGCTCTGACCCCATGATCATGAAGGGCGCCTTCAGCAGTCTCCTGGTGCGCAGTTTCCTGAGATGTCAGACTGACAGGTTCTCGAGCTGACATCTGCTCCTTTTACCTGCCGAGAGTGGAAGTGTCACCCAGTCACCCACACACTTGGGGATACAAGAAAGAAAAAGAGAAAAACGGAGGTAAGGAAGAGGGGAGGGGGCGCGGCATCCTCAATCAACTCGCTACCTCCCAGGCTCTTTGCCCGGACTCCATGCAGCCCAGCTGATCCCCCGCCCGAGCCCCGCCCCGTGCTGGATCTGATAGCACACGGTATCTGGCATCATTCCCCGATCCCCCCTTCATCCCTTACCTGAAAACCAAAGGAAAACAACAAAAACACCCTTCTCATGGGGTGGCCAAGACATTCCTTTTTCAGAATCCTTGTGCTTTTCACCAGCCTAAAAGCTTGATGAGGGCAAGGATCATGCGTTCCTCATTTATTATTCCTGCCCCCTCCCCCAGCACTGCTATGGTAGATGCTTAATGAATGTTTGTATAAACGAATGAATGTGATTTTCAGGAAGGACCAGGGATGGATCACCTCATTCTTCCCTGGCAAAGGGTCTCAGCCCAAAGTACGTGCCCTCTGTCTTTTGTTGGAGAGAACCTGTATTCTGGGGTCTTGGGGCTAGGGGGCAGTGTTCACCTATTGGTACAAGCTGGAGCAGCGCGCGCGCGCGCGTGTGTGTGTGTGTGTGTGTGTGTGTGTGTGTGTGTGTGTGTGTGGACGATGATGACTGGACATTAATAAGCTCTGGCTATAGAGAGACTTCTGGAGTCCCTTAAAACCACTTAGCTCATTTTTCCATAAGCTAACCTTCTTAAAAATGCCGGTGAAATGTTATTCTGCATATATGCCGCTGAACAACCAGGCTCATCTGAAGATATAAAATTTTTTTTTATCCAGTAAACTTTATTTATATATAACAACAGTACAAATTGTGTCCTTGGATTGCAAAATAGGAGTGTTTCATATTTACAATAGGTACACAATAATATATTAGAATAACCAAAAAAACCCCATTTTATTGGAACATTTTAAATACTTAGTTTTCTTACAGTTTTTATTCCACAACACCTGTAAAAACAACAAAACCAGACAACTATCATTGTATTTTCTTAAAAATATATATAATACAGATTCCAGTGTGTCAAGAAGAGTGGGTTTGGGAAGGTGAAGTTGGGGGGAAATGCAGGTGGGCTCAGGTCCCTAGTTTCATGGTATAGAGCTTGCCCCTTGTTCCCCAACATACTTGCTAATGGGGCACCATGTTCCATTATGTTCTCCACTTGTACTGTCAACATGGCAAATATAGCCAAAGTCAGGGCCTTGACTGAAATCCAAAGGTGCCTCCCATCTTCCTTGAGGCCAGACAGGAGGAGTAGGCTGCACAGCAGAAAAGATAGAGCCCAGTCTGAAGGTGGAGCCCTGTTACAGTGGGGAGAAGGAGATAGGGCTGTCTACCAGAGGCCAAGAATCTCCAGTCTGCTTCCTGGGCTGAGGCCTTGTTTGACAAGCAGTGGTCTTGATCAATCAGCTCCCAGGATGTCCCTGATACCAAGAGTGAAACTTCCCTTTCATTCATGGTGTCACTGAGCCCTGGGTGCTAAAACTTCCCTCTTTGGGAAAACCAGCAGAAGGCAAGAGATGGGGAAGTTTGGAGTTATGAAGAGGATGCCGCCACTTTCTCCAAGCTTGTTCCTGAGACAAGGCATCGAAGGCCCTGAACTTCACCTCCCAAGTCTCCCTATGGGATCTGCTTCCACAGCCCTATAACTATGAGGCTGTTTTGCATTTTCTCATCACCCCCTAGCCCCTGCCCCAAGAGTCTCAAGTCTTTCCTGTCAGTGGCCAGGCCTCAGGAGCCTCAGACGCAACAGTGTGGCTGGGAAAAAAAAAACGGCCTCCCTCAGGGCAGCTGCCGGCCCAGTGTTTACCTGCTGTAGGTTAATGGGGGCTTGTGTGGCAACTGGGATGCACCTGGAGATTTTGCAGCCAGAGGCTTTCACACAGTCTCTATTTGTTCTGCCCAGATCGTTTTTTAGTCCAGCACATCCATCCATTGCTTCTGCTTCATGCTCAGCAGGGCCAGAGGCCTCGAACGCTATTTCTTGTCCTCATTTGGTGGAAATGAAGGAAGGTCAGGAGCTCAAGCAGCAGGGGAAGTGCCACCAGAAGAGACAGCGGCTGTGGAAGTGAGAGAGGCTCTCACTGCCGAAGGAATGTCCCCAGAATAAGGTAAGGCAGCTGGGTTGGTCGGCTTTCTTCCTTCTTCTGGGCCCCTTTCTGCAAAATTCATGCCCTCTGCAGGTGGTGGGGAGAACTGTGCCTACTAAGTTGGTGGCAGGGACCAGTAGCCTGGAGAATGTGAATTTGCTAGAAGAAGGTCCTTCTTGGTCTTGTTGATTGCTGTTTCTCAGCACCCCAAGCAGTCCCTAGCAGACAGCTGCGGTGTATGAGGGCTCCCTGAATGGAGGAATGGAGGAACCAGTCCCTGCCCTTGAGTGAGGCTAACCGCTGACCCACACTTCGAATGACTAAACTCTGCAAGGAAGGGGAGCTCTTTGCAGTGGTGCATCAGAAATGATTTGAGAGATGCGCTGTGGGGAGAGAGAGGAGGGCATGCACATGACCCCCGACCCCGTGCTGAGAGCAGAGGTGGTAGCAGGCCAGTTGGAGGGATCTGCTCCATCAAGATGGACATCTTGTCCATCTTCATCTTGTCCATTAGCACCTTCTGTCTTGCCAAGCACATTTCTGGGGGTCCTTTTCCAGCGAACTGTCTCTTGTGCAGGTTAATGAAACAAATGAAGCTGGACTGATTTTTGAGAGACACATCCCTTCATGTCTCCCTCCAAGATGGTAGGGCTTCATGGGGGGTAGGGGCTGTGACTTTTTCCTTACATGAGGTCAAAATATCTTCAAATTGGATAATAGTGAGGAGAGAGGCCAAGTGACTCCCTGTTCTCCTCAATCTATAGGCGTGAACTCCATTGGTTCTTGATGGCCCAAAGCCAAGAGTTGGTGGAGGAGGGACAGATGGGAATCTGGAGAGGGGGCAAGGCTTGACAATCTTTCACCCTCATGGCCTGGCTTGAGTCGCACCGAGTTTTCCCTTCTCTGAATTCCTTCCTCAGAGATGCCCCTGTACCACCTCCTTTGCCATCCCAACTTGCCCGACACGCTCATGGTATCCCGAGAAATGTGGCCAAACAATTCACTCCAGCTCTGGTTCCTCCCCGCTCCACTCTCCAGCTGGCCATCCCCCCAACATTCTCTACACTCTCCAGAAACCTTCAAGGAAGCAGCCCCAGAGAAGTGAATGGTCACCCAAAGTAGCTCCTGGGAGACACTTGGGTAGATGCATAGAGGCAAGGGTTGGCAAGATGCTGTCGAAATGTCAAACTGCCTTTTACTTCTTGGTGGAGCAAAACCCTGGATGCTGGTCTGCGCAGTGGTGTGATCAGAAAACCTTCGTTCGGAGCTCGGAACTCATGTGAGGGCGGGCTGGGATTTTTCTGTGGCACCAAGGCCCCCACTCACATTCCTCTTGCACGAATCTTCTCTCCTTTCATCGCCATTAATCACAGGCTCCGAGCTGATAAGCTTTGGGTGCTACGAAGAGCAAACACTTTGGCTTAGTGCGGAAGGCCAGTCATTAGTATTTCTTTCAGGCTATTAATAGGGCCCAGAGAAACTTTAGCAGAAGTGGATTATCAGAAGAAAGTGGCCTTGGCATGGCTGGTTGTGAATTATAATGAAAAGAGCGAGTTTCCTGAGTATTTTGCTGAATGCTTTTCTCTTTCCCTTTGTCAGCGGCATTCAGGCGAGAAACTGGAGCTGAGGAGACCAGGCAATGTCTGCTGTGTGGTTAGCACAGAGATCCAGAGCCACACGCCAGGGATGGAAGCCAGCCCTCAGAGCTCCCCCTCCCCCAGCCCTTTCCTGGGAATCCAGTGTGGTCAGCAGAGCCTTTGGAAATTGGAATTGTTTGGAGGTAAATCAGAGCACAGAGAAGCTGGGGCCCAGAGTTAATTACAGAGGCAATGACCCTGGTCTGGTCTCTCAGGGGCTGGCCGGTCCAGTTTCCCAGCACTGTAGCCCCTTGAAAAGTAGAAGGGGGGAAGGGGAGGATGGTCCGCTCCTGCCTGCCCTCTTCCCACCCCTTTGCCTCTCTCTGGCCTGCCTTCTCCCTCCCTCCGATGCCGCTTACAGAGAAGCTGGAGCTGCCTGCTTGGATCCTTGCCAGTGTGGGAGGCCTGGAAACTCTGGAGGCTGTCCCGGTCACCAAGGTCTTGCCGCCAACAGAGCCACCTTCCTCTGGATGACTCCCACTGGCTTTCGTGGGGCCTCCAGACCCAGGGTGTGGAGCTCTGGTCTCTTTGTTTAGAAACTACACTCAGGAGAGTTGGTCATCCAATGGTTTTAGATGTCAGCAGAAGAGAGAGAGAAAGAAAGAAGCCCAGTGAGAAGCCACCCACTTGTCCTTCGAACTCACAAGGACGTGGGAGGCAGAAAGAGAAGAAGGGGACAGTAACGTGGGGATGCTACAGTCATTTCTACTGAGGCAAGTGCTCAGACGATCAGGAGCTTCCACATACGAGTGGAGGGTTGTCTCCCCTCTGCAGGCACAAGAGAAGGACAGAAAGAAAGCATCACAATAAATACGGCCACTTCTTTAACCTATGCTCTTCAAGTATTGCTTGCTGTAAACAGTGTTTGGTTTTTGCTTTCTCTTAATTGCAAGAAACCACTGGCAGATTGGAGTGGAACCTAAAGCCAAACACCCATGTCCCCCAATCAGCTCCCGAACAGAATCTCCTGGAGGCCTGGGCCACACACTCCAGGCCCTTTCCCCGGGGGGGGGGGGGGGGCCCTTTGGGGGGGGGGGGGGGGGGGGGGGGGGGGGGGGAGGCGGGCTGGTTTATGACAGTGACTGATGCAAGGCAAAGCTGCCCAGTGTCCTCGGGGAGGCCAGGCTTCTGCCCTGAGAGAGGCCCACTTCTCCCCCACTTCTGACAGTAACTTTAGGGGAACCAAAGGGAAAAGTACCAAAGATCAGCTCCTCATTTCTTGAGGTTTGAGATTAAATAAAAGAAAAACAAACAAAACACCCAGTAGCAAGAAGCACTGGTACCTACAGATACAGATCTCCCCTCCAGAGATGAGAATATACACGTGTGTGGTCCATCAACCTCCAGTGGCCGTCAGCCAGGTCGAGCCCCTCAGTGGCTCCACAGTCGGTGCCAAGTTCGGTACTTGCCACAGTCCTTGGGCCGCCGGGATGATTCTAGCTTGTACTGGCCTCTCTTTTCGTGAAGTGTTTGGTGTGAACTTGTGCTCATTCTTCTCCTCCTTCTCATGTTCTTGTAATCTCAAGGGAAAGCAAATGATCGTTTCCCCCCCCAATTCCTCTCAGCTTCTCTTTGTAGGCCTTCGCTGGCATTTGGAAATGGGAGTCATTCGAGGAAGAGGGGGAGGGCGAGGAGAAGAAATGGGGACGGAAACCAGATTGAAACAGAAGTGGGACGGGATGAACAGGGAGGCTTTTTGTTTTGTTTTATTTCTGGGTTTTTTTTTTTTTTCCTTTTTCTTAAAAAAAATTAAATAAAGTTCTCATTATTTCCCCAATATACATCAAATGAGTTTTCATGCAAAGCAGCAGTCAGAGGCAGAACTGTTCCCCAGTTCGTGCCTCTCGGCTTGAAGAACCACCTTCTCGGTGCCCCCTGCCTCTCTGTGGTTCGCTGTGGGTGGACGATGCCCGCTGTCTGTCCCTGCAGGAGTGGCGTGCATGGGCCGTGGCTGGCGTGGCGGGGAGGGGCCCTCCTCTCTCCCCGGGGTGGGGTCTCAGGGGACAGCAAGCTCTGGGGTCTGATCCCCTTCACTTGTCCTGCCTTCCGAGACTCCAAGTGTGACAGCTTTCCCAGGCCCCTCTTCCTGGGAACGTGAGGCTCCGTCTCTCAGCTCTCGATGGACATAGCATTTAGGAGCTGCTCTACCTTGTACGCCAGCCGCTGTCGCCGGGCCTGCTCGTCCTGCTCCAGGGCCCCGATGAGCTGAGGAGCAAAAACAAAGGTGGAGGTAGAGGAAGGAATTTAGGAATTTAGGTAGAGGAAGCCATTGGCCGAATCCTTCATCCCTCTACCTGCCTTTCCGTTCTGCCCTAATGAACACAACCTGAGATACTATAAATGATTAACTGAATATAGGTATGTATGCACGTGTGTGTGTGTGTATGTACGTCTACATGTATATATCTTAAAACAATGTGTTTAAGACCATATTTGGCATATCTGACAAAGTGCTATGTAAATATTAGCTATTATCACCATTATTATTACTACTAATGCTAAGTTCAAGGACAATGCCAATGCATGCCTTGGGAATTCTCCGGAGCTGTCCTCTGCGCCCTCTGCTCATGTTAGGGCCCACCTGCGTACCTGAAACGTGACTGACAGCGTCTGCCCCAGCACAAGGAATAGTCTGATTCATTGTTTAAGAAACGATGAAATTAATTGTACGACACTTTGAAAGGAACAACAATTATGTTATGTAAAGTGCTGTTTATTGTGTTAACAATGAGTACAAGACAACGAAATGTGTAAGAAAGCTCTGGATGAATCAGGGAGAAGCTGCCGTCTAAGGGAGTGGTAATGAGTTTCGAGCTCACGGGTTTCTGACTCCATGACTACGTTGTCTGAATTACCCTCTGTTGCTGTTATTGGAGGGCTGAGCCAGGTGTTCCGGGTTAAGTGCCATCCTGGCTGCGCGTGGCTCTCCGTCCCCTCCCGGACCCCGCCTACCTCTTCGCTGTACTTGCTGACGTAGGAGTAGATCTCGTTGAGGGCACTCAGCATATTGAACTCCGCAGCGTGCAGACGGGACTGCTCAGCCAGGTAGGCGTTCATGTCCTGGTCACTGATGGCGGGCAGCTTGGCGATGTCCGCGTAGTATCTGCCGTAGAGAGGACAGGCTCCTTAGCGGGCACCCGGCGCCCATTCACCTACAGGACTCTGACCTCAGGCCCCTTGAGAGCACCGGATGTCCCTAGTTGCTCCTGCCTCCCTTTTTCCCTTCTGATGTGTCTTCCTCTGGCTCCTTGCCTCAAGCTAAAGGTTGAGACCTAGAGACTGGTGCTCCAGTGGAGCCAGACTCCATCCAGCTGGGAGCTTCCACTGCGGGGGCGGGGCCGGGGGCGGGGCCGGGGGCCGGGGGCGGGGCCGGGGGCCGGAATGCTTAAAAGCCCAGACTCGGCCCAGCCTCTGACTGGACTCCTTGTCTTCCAATCCCAGCTCTACTACTTGCTGGCTGTGTGACCTTAGGCAAGTTACTTAGCCTCTCTGTATCTCAGTCACCTCATCAGTAAAATGGGGATGATGATAATATTTACCTTGCAACTCCGTTTTAATGAGATGATACATAAAAAAAATCTTTATCACAGCACTGGTTGCTTAGCATGTGCTCAGTAAAAGGTAATCAGAATGATAATGATCTGACCTCCAAGGGCACAAAAGTTTCCCCTTCTCCCCCCAGCAGGAAGTCTGGATAAGGGAGAAGGATGGGAGCATGAGATCCAAAGGTACCACAAACACGGTTGTGGGTTGTGAGTCCTCAGTGAGGCCCTGTGATGGAGCAGACAGATGGGGGTGTGGGCCTGTCCTGGGGAGGGGCTACTGACCTCTCCACCCAGCTCTTGTAGCTGGGGATGTCCTTGGCATAGAGCAGCTTGTTGGAGGGGGAGTCCTTGCCCAGCCGGTGCTCTGATGTGGAGCAAGAGTCCATGAAGGTCTGGGCCACCACGGACAGGCAGGCATCCGTGATGCTGCCCTTGTGGATGTCAAACACAAACTGGGGGTTCTTGATCACGTTCACCCAGAAGCGCAGAGGGAGGCTGTAGAAAAAGGCAGAGCAGACCTTGAGGGCCGAACCTCTGCCGCACCCTTAATGTTGTCCACGAATATTCCTCTCCCCCCTCTACAAATAAAACTTCTCTCCCCCAGGGCAAGGGAACAAAATCACTGAGAGCTGCTCCAGCCAGGGCTGTGAATTTAGCCTAAGCTGTTCCTGACCCTGGGAAGAAAAGGAGGGGGCACCATTGTACCCTAACTGGGCGCTGACCCTGAGCCTTAACCACCGAGGGGTAGATGTGGGTGGGTTCTGTTCAGTCCCGGCAGCTTTTCCCAAAGGCCTCCATGCCCCCAGGGAAGCCCAAGGACAGAGAACTGCGCGATTTTCTCAGAGCTTCAGACAAAGCCACCAGACTCCTAGAGTCCCTTCGCAGTGCCCATGGCCATTGTGCTGAAGGATGCAGCCAGCAGGCCCAGGCGCTGCCTGGGAGCCCGCACAAAGGGGGCCACCTGTGCTCCCCGCCCAGCCTGGCCCCTTGTGCCACTTCCCAGGGCCGGCCAGGCCTGGTGGGGCTGAGGAGTGGGCCCCCCTGGGGGCAGCTCTTTCAGGGCTCTCCCCAGGGCTCTCTCCTCTCTGGGCAGGGGCAGGGGGAGGAGAGGAGGCCATTGTTGGCCTGCTGGGAATGAACTCACTGTAGCTCACAGTTTTTCCCACCCCAAGAGGAACTGATCAGTTGTTAGGAGTGTTCCTTCTTGCATCTTGGGAATGTGTACAGAGGAGATGGGTTTTCTCTGCTCCTGTGGCCATGAGGAGGATCAGCCCACTGACTCCCCTTCAGAGGCAGAAGAGCCGCTGTTTCTGTGCCTTTTCCGACTTGGCCTTCTCCTCCGGCTGCCTTCAGGGCCCTAACTCCTGGGCTCCTCTGTCGAGTGACCTTTGTTCCCTGGCTTGTCCTTCTGGTCTGAGATGGGGGTCCAGAAATCCAGCCTAACTCTCATCTCCCCTTCTTCACCTTCTCTTGAACCTCAAGGTTCCCAAACTTTCCCAAATGTCTCAGTCATGCCAAGTCTTGGGAAGATCCACTTTGCCCACTCCAAGTCCTTCCAGGATGACTTCTGCTTGTCTTTCAAAGGACCACAGGATCGCTCTTTCCTGCAGAGCTGCCCCGGCTGAGAAGTGACTCATCTCTTCCACCCTCCCATCCTCCGGCAGCTTTGAGGAGCTTCTAATATTCTTTCCGTGGACATTAGCTATTTGAGGTCTGGATAAGGGGACTCTTCCTGCCACAACTCCAGGGTAGGGCATTTCTATGACCTGGGCCTATCTAGCAACAGAAGGCAGCGAGATGGGGAGGATCCAGAACTTTCTCTTCATCTCCGTGAGATTGCACACTTCCAACACTGGGCTGGGGAGTCTTCCAAAGCAAAGGAGACAGCCATAGCCCTGCCCCTGGGAATGCAGACGCAAGGCCTGCCCCGGCGAAGCGCGCTGTGGGCTCCTCACCCGCGACCACCAGAATCTTCCCCATTTCACTACCCTGTGATCAAAGCTGCAGACTCCACAGGGCCAGCAACCACAGCATCTCGAAGAAGAAAGGATTATATGGGTTTGGGGTTGGGTTTTTCCAAAGTGTTTTGCTGGTTGCTAGGATTTTTTGATTCCCAAATAACAGCCGGGGCCCATCTGTGTCGGCTCTGTTTTCTGAGGAGATCGCTGACTCCAGACAGCTGTGTGGGCTGCCTGCCCAACCCAAATGCCTCCTCTCTCTGGGCTCTTGCCTGGAGGGACGTTTTTGACTCCGGCTCTGGGCCAGGCCCTGTCTGACCTGAAAGCCAGTCCTCAGCTCAGTCTGTGGTCTAGAGCTCAAACCCAGGAGAGAAGTCGTCTGCTGGGGGCCTGTAGGAGCCCCTTCTCCCACTGCTGTGTGTGGCCGTGGGGGTTACCTTAGGGAGGAGAGTCATGCCTAAAGGACATATCCCTCCTGCTGCTTCCCGAAACCCATGGCGCCGGGGTCATAACTTGGCCTTAAGGAATCAAGGTTGCCATGACATCCTCCTGGTTGGTGGGCTCAAGTCTGCATCAAGTGCAAGCTCTCTCCCCAGGGGTCTACGTTCCATTCAGGGCTTCCCCTTCTCAGGAGGAGGTGTCTTCGGCTCTGCTTTGCCCAGAATGCCTGACGCTACCTGGCTTTGAAGCTCTGCAACTAGCTGTCTCCAGTGTGGCTCCTCGGGTTCCTCCAGCAACCCTTCTTGAGAACCAGAGGTCTCAGAGTCAGGGAGGAAGTGCTGCCTGGGAAAGCCTCGCAACCGGAAAGGGCAGAGCTCAAGCCCGTGTCCTGGTGCCGGGCCCTCAGCCAGGCAGGCCCCGCTTGGCGCCCACAGCCCGGGGACGACGTTGGCTCTGCAGAGCATATGTGCGCTGTTTGTTCTAGGAGCCTCGGATTACCCAGCCACCGCGACGAAAGGGCTCCCCCATCCCTCTGGTCCCTGCCGGCCCCACCTCCCACAGCTTGTGGCCTCTCCAGGCTGCAGCTAGGCCCCCTGGGCTCCCCAAGGGGTTACCAGTTGCTTTTCCAGGTGTGCCGCACATCTGTGTCGTGGATGCTGTGTCTGTCTGCCTGCTCATCCAGGAAGTCAAACATGTACTTGATGGCCAGGGGGAGAGCGCTGCCCCGGTGCACCGTGCTGAACAAGGTCTCAAACAAGTCATCCACGAACTTCTGCAGGGTGCCCTGGGGGAGGGACGGGGTGGGGGGGGGGCAGCGTGAGGGGGAGGTGGGGGTGCAGGCAGCAGACGGGCAGACCAGATGGTGCCTTGGACTGATCCTGCCTTGGAAATTTGTTGGCGGCGCCAGGCTGTGCAGACAGCGTGGTGGGGGTGGGGAGGGGGCCGTGGGGGTGTCGGGGAGATGGGAGGGACTGAAGAGGCTGCAGATTCCTGGGAAGAATCTCTCCTTCAACCTGCAGCCACGTGCCCCATCTATGCCTGTGTCCGCGCCAGGCGGGACCGGGCTCAGGGTGTGGGGCAGGAAGACAGTGAGGGCTCTGAGCCCCGGCTGCCCACGGGGACTGGTGGGCGCGTGCTGGGATGACAGCATGTCTGAAGAACAAGCTGGAGGACCCTGAGCCTCCTGGTGAAGAGGTTTGCCATATTCGTGGCCTGGGTGCTGCTGGTGAAGGGTCCAGATCCAAGAATACCCAGGCTCAGCCCCCACCCACAGGGCCCTGGAGGGTCTCTGGGCAGGAACAAGGCTGGCCCTGGGTCCCCCAGGCTACAGGTTCAAGGGACACACTTCTGAAGGTTCAGAACACATCCAGCCTTTTCTGGTGGCTCTGTTGGTCTCTTATTAGCATATTAGGAAAAGCAAAATTTAAGACATATGGTCTGAGGGTGTATTTCTATGTCCCTTTGGGGAGCAAGTCAGAGCTGTAATCTGGATGCCACTGTGGGAGAATTTCAGCAGCATTTTTGTGGGGTCAGTGGGGGAGAGTATTTGAAATCTGACCTCTGCTGGCAAAGATAGGCCGTATGATTGCCATGCTTACAGGCACAGTTGTTCTCTGCTTGGGAAGCTGGAAGACAGCTTTAGATCTTAGCTTCCAGCACTGTGACTACCTCACCTCCATCAGCATTTGGGGGCCGACGGGATGGGGCAGGGAAGGGGGAGCCTTCTCTCCGATTACTGGCAGGACCTGGCCTTTGTGTTTTCTCTCTCACTGTGGCCAGAAAGTGGGTGGAAAAGCCCTCGACGGTGGAGGCTGGCCTATCTGTCCAGCTAACATCAGTAAGAAAACCCCAACATTTTCCTAAAAGGTACAGGGACCCAGAGATGAGAGCAGCTCCTCTGAAGAGTAATGGTGGTCTTGAGGGGTGTGGGCCAGGGGCAATGATACTATTGCAATTTTTGCCAAAAGGTAGAGAACAACAGTGGCCTGATCCTCTGGAAAGCCTGCTCTGGGACCTGGACCTACTCATCTGAATGGGTCCCCTTAAAGGACAGACTCCATGACATCCTTATGCTGGGGGGTGGGGGTGGGGGATGGGCAGGACATACCCCTCTAAGGAGCCCTCCCCAGGCTGGGCAGAGCAGGAGTTACCTTGGTGGCCAGCAGTCGGGTCAAGTAGATCTCAGACACCATCTTGCTGCCTCGGTCACCCTCCTTCTGGTCCCCATGGTCATGGTTCTTCACCAGATGCCACACCTTAACCCCGCTCTCCAGGTCTGGGGTGATCATTGGGGCTCGGGAGCGCAGGCTGTCGGGGCTGCCTGTGTACCTGAAGGCGGAGTCTGAGGAGAAGGGGGCAGCGGAGGCTCATAAGACACTGATTTCACCATCCTTGCTTGTAGAATCCTTCTAGAATCTTTGCCCGCCTACTGCACTCACTCAGAATAAACTAGTTTCAGTTGGAAGAGGACCCCTGGGACCTCATATATGGTGGGTTATTTTCGATCCTTGGTTGGCATGAGGACAGAGGAGCCTGAAGCCTTTTCTTTAAAAAGAAGATTTAGAAATTCTGTGAGCTGGAGAGAGCCTTGAGAATTTGGGACCCCCCCCCCCCCACCGATGCTTCCACAGCAGAGAATAATCAATAGGTAAAATGGCAGCTGAATATTTTCATAGGGGCTTTGATGAAAGATCTGGGTGCCGAGAAGCTATAAGCTATAATGCCCCCTCTTGGGAGTTAACGGGTCCTTCTTACTTGGGGCCTAGGGTATGGACTTGCCTAAGCCATTTTTGGAGCGGCGGGGCCCAGTCCTGAGGTGTCCTTTAGCTGGACTGCCCAAAGCCTTATTGCAAACACGAAAGCAGAGGAACTGGAGCAAGAGAGAGTGAAGCATGGTCACCTCATTGCCCAGCGGGCACTGGGGGCCCTCGCACCCTCGGGGTGGGTAGGCTAGGATGGCCCATCTACTGCCCCAATTGGGACACTTTTGAGAGTAAAGGGGGACCATTAACAACTCAGCCAGAACAACAGGTAAAAAACAGGGACTGGCAAGTAGGAACCCCCATCCACATGCCTCCCTGATTCCAGGCCCCTTGCACTCCTTCACCAGGTGGGGGCTGTCAAAGGAAGGGCGCACAGTGCATCCGTTCCCGCAGCTCTGAGGTCTCGGCCGCTCTGGGAATGACTGCTCTCGGGAGGAGGGGAAGCAAATGCACCACAGTCCTTGATTGGCGGAGGGCAGCTGCAAGGGCTGCTTGCTGTCGCGGGGGACTGTGAGGGGTCCCCGGGAGGTCACGGAAGGTGCCTCCAAGCTGCCCAGGCTACCTTCCTGGTCCTCACCGTATCTGCCAATGGGTGTCCGCGAGATGCTGGCAGAGGCTGGGATGTTGTAGGAGGACGTCTGTTTGGGGACCAGAGCCACCACCGATCTGTCTGACACCTGAGAAGGGTACCAAAGGTACAGTGTGGGTGAACCAGGAAATGCAACTGTCAAGTACTTCTAGAAGGTAATGACATGGGTATGGGGTAGAGCACAAGGAGTTCAGGAATACTAAAAATAATATGGTTGCTACTCGCCAGGATGTCCGATGTGGTAGTTACTGGCCACCTGTGCCGATGGCACGCTTGAAATTCAGCCAGTCTGTGTTGTCAGTGTCTAAACTACAACCTACTAACTGTAACATGAACTATTATGCTGTAAACGTGTAATACAAACTGGGTTTCAGTGACTTAGCCTGGATAGAATGACACAAATGATCTCATTAATAATTCTTCTGTTGATTCCATGTTGAAATGGTAATTATTTTAGAATCAACTAGGTTAGATAAAATACATTGTTAACACGAATTTCATCGGGTTGTTTTTACTTTTTAAATGTGGCTAGTAAAACATTTTAAGTTACACGTGTGGTTTGCATTATCTTTCTACTGGACAGCCGGGGCTAGACCCAGCCTCCCTTCAACCTGTGCATTTGTACAGTTACTCCCATTTTACCGGTGAGGAAACTGAAGCCAAGAGGGGCAAAGCACAGTCTTCCAAGTCACACAGAGACTACATGGTACAACCAATATTTGTAGCCCGGTCTGTCCCGGCTCCAGAGCACATGTTCTCCGCATTATATGCTAATTTGGGATTTTATTTCAAGTCATACTGGTCTGAAGCCCATTTTCCCTTTTGGCTCTGATTTCTTTCTGGCCTGGGTCCCATAACGCTCGGGCCACCTTGAGGAGTTTCCCCAACAGAGCAGCTGCTCTTGGGGAGTCAGAGGGAAAGACGGCGTGTTGCCCTGTCCTCTGTGAGGCGCCCAGGCTCAGCACCCAGCCTGGAGGGAAAGGGCTGATAAATGAGGAGCCATACTGAAGACATTTGGGGCCATTTTGTTTTAAGATTACCCTCCATCCAATAAAAATGGAGAATCCCCAGAATTGTGGCGATCCAATTAAACCCCTAACGCAGAGGGAATAAAATAGCTATAATAATGTTATGGGCCATAAAACATTCCTATTAAACCATTTTTTATTTTAACAATTTTTATGAACTTTATAAGTTTGATTTATAGTTGCACCAGTCGTAAAACCATCTTTCTGGGTCTTAAATTGTCAGTCCTTCTCTCCCACCAAAAAAGAATTAAATGTTGGGAAGTCAAACTATAAATGAACATTAGTGCTAACGAGATTCCATGATAGCCGGTTTTAGCAGTGGTGTTTAATTTTACCCTCCCTATAAATCTGAGGGAGCCCAGGAAGTTTTTTAACATCTCTTTGTTAATTAAGATTATGCAGATTTTCTCCTGTAGGGGCTTCCAGGACCTTTGACTCCAAGGAGGGTCACCAGGGGGCAGTGCTTTGACTTGGTGGGAGAAAGCTGCAGGGCCCTGGGCTCTTGTGGGCGCGTGGAAGGGGCCCAGGCTGCATCACTCCGCAGCCGGGGCAGTTCCCTGGACCGCCAGTGGTCCGCACCATCCGCTCCAGCTCTGGAACTGAGCGGGGGGGGGGGGGGGGGGGGCGCCTCTCCACTTCTGTCTTTCAGGAACTCTCCTTGCCACTGACAGCCTAGAAATAATTCTCTGAAAGCCTGACAGGGGCAGGGGATGATACTCCCAGGAAGAACAGATTACATTCTTCATGTATGGTTTGTTGTCACCTGGAGGATTCACAAGGTGACTCGAATGACCACAGTTCAACCCAATTCCGGGTCTTGTCACTGAATCACTAAATCTCTCTTGTCTTCAGTCCTAGCCCTTCTTTCTCTTGACCGACAGGTGGTGCAAATCCATGGTCAGGCTGCCTGGCTGGGTCAGACTTTGGCTCTGCCACTTACTAGCTACGGGACCTCAGCGAAGTCAGTTTAACCTCTCTGCGTCTCTGTTATTTCATTTGTTGATGGGGATAATAATAGCATCTAGGTTCGTCGTGAGGCTCAAAGGAGTCAGGACACAGGAAGGCTGACAGCAGTGCCTGGCACTCAGTGGGCATTCAGTGAGTGCTGGTATCAGTGTTGTTATTATGAGCATCACCGTCATCACTGTCCCCCAAAGGGAAGAATAATCCCTGTTGTTCCCTGTCACTCAGGGCTAGCATGTGGGAAGTACCTTGCACTCGGGAAAGCTCAGTAAATATTTGAGGAATGAATGCATACATGAATGAGAAATGACATTGGGGAATTGAAAGTGCTTTGTATGATGAGCACTGGAAGAACAGAATATTCCATTCTGATTGGGAGCCTTAGGATGGACAGCCCAGTAATAAGCGTTAGGGCATCACAGACAGAAAAGAAAGGCCTCCCTCCTGCCCTTGAGAAACTTCTGATTCGAAGGCACAGTGCTATTCTCTTTTGTGCTTTCTTCTTTGGCTCAAACTGGTTCATTACAAGTGTTCTCCAGGATGCACTAAGCGCTGTGTGAAGCGGGTGGGGTGGAATCAACGGCGGGGGCGGGGGGGGGGGGGGGGGCAGGGGCTCTAACTACCCTGGGGGCAAGTCTGCATCCTATGTACCTCACCTGCTATTTCTAATTCTTCCCACCACCTTCACAAGCCAGATGTCACCTTGCAGATGAGGAGCCCAAGTTTGCAGGAGGTTAAAGTCACCCCACCAGTGAGTGGAGAAGCAGGGGTTAAAATATGGCTGGCAAAGCCTTGAACTCTTCTCAGACACCACACTCAGTCCATCTGGGGCTGGGTGCAGTCAGGGTTGGGGGGCGGCGAGGAGGATGGAGCCTGGAGAGGGAGGTTTCTGGGGTTGCCCCAGTGCCCCCCACCAGCTTCCTCTGTACCTCAGAGCCTCCCAGCCAGCTCCTATTGGACCCCTGGTGGCCTGGTCCATGGCAACTCCATGCTCGCCGGTCCGGCCTGCCAGGGCCCCCGTCCCCTCCCCGTGTGAGGCCAGGACAGAGGAGGATGTTACTAATCAGGCAATCCCGTAGGGTCTTGCAGCCTGAGGCGCTTCTTATGGTTGGTTTAATTTCCCTCGGTGTCTGTCATTTCCAGCTTCTATTTTAGTATTTTTTCCGAATCCCAACCAGCCTACCTGTGCTTAATCTTACAGAGACCCCCAGCCATGAGTAGTCACCATGGGAGGGAGGGGGAGGTGGGAACAGATCCCTCCTAGATCTTTTGTTCTTTTGCTGGAATTCTTTTTTTTTTTTTTTTTTTTTTGATCATTCATTCAGTGCCTCTGCCAATGTGCTGAACACTTTCTCTCCTGTCCTGAATCTATTCCACACGACTTTATGGGGCGGGGATCACTTTGAACTCCATTTTACAGATGAGAAGGGAGAGAACTTAATTTCACCAAGGACACCAGCTAGTAAGTGGCAGAATGCAAGAGCTGAAGACAAATCTATCCAATCCCCAGCTCTATGGCAGGTGAGTAGCGGAAGGTGTGTCGGTAAGATGCTGAGGACAGAAAGCCACAGATCCCTATGGTCAATGACCTTACGGAGGACCTCACAATATGCAATTTTTCTGCGGACATGGAAGGTACACAGGAGAGAAGTGCCTCGACCTACCCAGACCAGTTAAATCAGTTTCTTGGGGTAGAGTCTGGATGTTCATGGTTTTTTTTTTTTTTTTAAGATTTTATTTATTTATTTGAGAAAGAGAGCAAGCTGGAGAGAGAGAGAGAGAGCGAGCACAAGCAGGGGGAGCGGCAGGCAGAGGGAGAAGCAGGCTCCCTGCTGAGCAGAGAGCCCTGATGCAGCCCCAGGACCCTGGGATCATGACCTGAACCGAAGGCAACGCTTAACGACTGAGCCACCCTGGCGCCCCATGGGCACTCATGTTTTTAACAAGTTTCCTAGTGATTCTAATGGGTAACCATGCCTGAGAATCTCTGATTTAGATTCAGAGGGAGGAGGCAAGGGGAGATGGCTTCCAAGGGCTTGAGAGCAAACCCTGGAGTGAAGGGAACAATCTGAGGAGTCAAAGGTCGTGGTGCAAAGCCCCTGCCCTCACCTGATAATGCATCAGCGTGTTCAGCCGCTTCCAGTCGCCCTCAATCTTGGTAGTGATGTCCTCGTCTTGCAGCACGACCCGGGCGATCCGGCCTTGCCGCCACTCTGGGTGGAGGGGGTGGTGCAGGTAGTAGTGTGAGTGGGCGGGGGGGGGGGGGCTGGGAGTCAGGGTCACCCAGTCCCGCCTCCTCTAGCGACCTGGCAACGCCAGCTCCAAGCTGGTGCCACCCATAGTGCTTAGAGACGTCCAGGGCTCCATGGGGTCAAGAGAGCTGGGGAGAAGTGTGGGCAGGCAATGTCCCAAGAGAAGTACTTCCTGTGGTCCCTCACCTGGGCAGGACCTAGTCATGCCCCCAGGAGGGGCCTGGGCAGGAAGGGGCTTCCCATTTTTCTCACCCCATCCCATCCCATCCCATCGCCCAAATGCCCTCCCGGAAGCCACTTTTCAACCCCATGCCCCCCCATACTCCAAGGCCAGGCCTCTTACCCAAGTCCATGTCAACGGCCCTTGGCCGCTGGGAGTAGGGCACGTTCTTATAGACAGCATCGAGGATCTTCTCCTTGACCTGTGTGATGGTGTCACAGTTTAACACCTTCACTGGGATCTCTGGACTGTTCTCGTTGTCGGGGTTGACGCAGTTCAGGATCTACAAGGATGATAGAGGGGGAGCAGGATGGGAGTTTGAGGGGCTGCTTGAGGGAGAGGGAGCAAGGCCTTGGAATCTCTTTCCAAGGCTTATCCTCCTCACAGGAGAAATGGCCGTGCCTCAGTATCTCTTGCTTTCCTGCCATCTGCCAAATGACAACCTGAGTCATGCCTATGCTTCTCAAAGAACTGAGACTCCGCTTTCTAGCCCCTGGTTGGCTTGGGGGCGACTGTAATCCTGGGACCAGGGGTCCCAGGGGTTTAGAGATGGCTCCAGGTGTATCAAGGGCTGACCACCCACTTCCCAAAGCCTCTGTATTAGGAACTAGCAAATTCATCTTCTTCCCCACAATGCTAATTTCCCCATACCTAATGGAGGGTGCTCTGCCCCTGGTCATAGCAAGCATCTAGGGTAAACTGAGGCAGACAGAGCTCTTTGGGCCCACCCAGTGAGATGGGGAGGGGGAACCCAGGCGTGTATGCCCCGCTCTTGGAACACTTAGCATAGCCTTTAGACTCGCTCCCATGCTGTTTCCCAGCCTCTTTGTTGACCACTCGGATTAGCTTTGTGTATGAAGCAAAGGCAGGAGGTCTGCCGAGTCCCCTGAGTTCCCTGCCTCCTCACCAGGGTCTTGTACTCGATCTGCTGCCGGATGAGCTTGTCTTCACTCAGAGAGTAGCGGGCCTCACCCGTGATGGCGTCGATGGGGCCCTTCTCCATCTGCTGCTTGATGGCGCAGTAGAGCATGAAGAGGGGCTCCCCCGCGCACTCCTGTGGGCACAGGCAGGGCACAAGGGGTGGGCTGGCACCTGTCTCCTCCTCCCCCTCTCCTGGCCAGGCTCCTAGGCCCGCCTTGCTTTGGAGCACCCCAGCCGGGCAGCTTCCTATTCCCGAGGGGTGCCCATGCAGGCCTGATGGCCAGGCTTGGGGCAGCAGTCCCTCGTCTTGCTCTCAACTCTAGGCCCCTGCTCGCTCCCACTCTCACCTTCAGGAACTTGTGCAGGAGGAAGGCAAACCAGTTGGTCAGCATCTTCTCAGCTACAGACTCTGTCCTGGGGAGGGAGAAGGGATGTGAGGGGCAGTCCTTTATGGAGGGGTCTCGGAGAGGGGGTCTGGCTTGTGTGCACTGTGGTCCAAGAGAGCAACAGGGCATCAAAGGGCACAGAGCTGGGAGCCAGAACACCAGAGTTGAAAGTGTGACCTTGGGCCAGAGGCTTTTTCTTCCTGGGCCTCAATTCCTTGTGGAAATGAACTGGTGCTCCGGGTCCGCAGATGAAGGCACCAAGGACCCCATTTCCACAGGGCTATCAATTTCTAGTTCTTCCTACTTCCTGCTGGCCTCAGGATGAGAAACAGTGTTTCTCTGTCCCTTTGGGATTTCTTGCATGCCTGAATACTCCATTTTCATACCCAGGAGGTCCCTGGTACGTGCCCCTCCAACCTCTCAGAATCAGACTGCCTGAATTCCAATCCTGACTCTGCCACATACTGGCTGTGGGACATTGAGCAAGTCATTTCATCTCTCTGGGTTCATTTTCCCCATCTCTAAATGGGGACAATGATAATAGTGTCTATCCCTCAGGGCTGTTGTCAGAATTGGATGAGTTAACATATATGTAAAGTGCTAAGAATAGCATCTGGCCCCCAGTAAGCACTATTCTGTAAGTCTTGGCTGTCATTCTTGCTGTCGTGTGGGGTCATGGATCCCAGCCGCTCAGGGGGAGAGCAGGGGACATGAGTGTTTAGCAGACAGGGGATCTGCTTCTGCAAACACCAGCCCTCCCCACCCCCTATCCTGGGCTGCAGATCTGGGGACTCAGGAACAAAGCCGCTGTGACAGACCCTCAGTAATGGGGATGCCGAGGGGTATTTTAACACCCCACACATGGTGCAAATTATACCCTCTGGTTGCAGTAAATCCCAGGCATTTGCCAGGGCTGCTCAGCAGTCTGGGCCTGGGGGAGAGTGACAATGGCAGAAGAAATTGTAGCTTTGTCCCCTGGCCCCTCCCAGCACCCTCTTCCGCATTGTGCCTGAGATTAGCTCTAATTTAAATACAACAGTTCTTAATGAGAGTTTCTAATGCTCAGATTGGCAGGATGGGGGCTCAGTGCTCATGAAACAAAGACATTCTTCCTCCCTCTTCACCCCACGTGGGTCTGGAAGCCTGAGACCTCAGCTAGGAGCAGGCTAAAGAGGGGGGTGGAGAAATGGAGGAGGCACATTCCAACCCCTGCTACCAGAGGAGGTCCAGAGCTCTGCTCAGCTCCCTGGGGCCTCCAGGGAGGGTGGGCTCAGGGAATGGATGCCAAGGTCTCCAGCCTTCTCTCCTGCCAGGAAAAATGGCACCTGGGGAGGAGGCATGTGCTGGCTGCTGGTGATTCAGATCCTGGAAACTGGGCGCAGAAGGGATAGGCCACACCAAATCTCCAGCCCGCCGAGAAGGAAATGTTCTCTAAGTGCGCTGTCCAATATGGTGGCCAGAGCGTGGTGACTGAGCCCTCCGCACGCGGCTGGCACGACCAAGAACTGAACGTTACATTTTATGTCATTTTAGTTCATAGCCACAGGTGGCTACCCTGTTGGGCAGCGTGGCCCTATAGGCCCCGGGAGGGAGGGAACCGGGAGACGGTGTTCCTGCTGCCATTTCGTCGGTGGGGAAGCTAAAGAGCAGAGAGGCCACGTCATAGGCCCGGGAGCACACCGCTAGCAGGTGGCCGAGCTGGGGCTCGAGCGGAAGCCTGGTCTCCTCCATCAGGCTGAGCAGCGGCGGACACGGCCGCCAGGGGCCCTGGGGAGCTCAGGCTCCGTGCTGTGAGGGGCGGCGCGCGGGCTCAGGACATGGTGCGTGGGGTCTCATCTGGGGGTGGGGAGCCTGTCGTGCTGCTCCAGCTAGGCCCTGCCGGCCAGCCCGGGACACCCGCCGCCCTCCCCGCCCCCGGCCGCGGGGCCGACCTCCGCAGCAGCAGCTTCGGGTGGTTCTTGTTCTCCAGGTTCTTCTCGATGAGGTCCGAGAGCAGCTGCTTGAGGACATCGGTGGCATACTCCAGGCGGCCCTGCAGGCCCGTCATGATAAGCGAGGCCACGTTGCCACGGTCGCGCATGGAGAAGCTGCGCTGGAGCTCTAGGGTGCGGATGAAGGTCAGCAGGAACACCTTGTTGTTGATGAGCTGGGCGAAGAGCTTCAGGGCCTTCTCCACGTGCTGCTGCCCATTCCCCTGTACCTGGGGTGGGCGGGAGGGGCGCGCCCTCAGAGGACAGCCTCCCGCCTCCCGGTCCGGGCTGGCACTGAGGGTCTTCTGGCGAGAGCAACAGGACTCTCCAACCGCCTGGCTACAACACCGCCCGCCCCCCCTCCACCCGCCCAGGAATGGCTGGTCTCTGAAGTCTCTGGTCTGCTCCGCCCATCCACTGGGTTGGGGGGGCCTGGCTCCAGGCAGAGCCCTCTGAGGGGACGCCGTCCATCTGATTCTTCCAGGGAGTCAGTAGGAGATACTCCATCAGACTTGCTTGGTTTACTAGTCTCCATTTAATCCTATCTGCCCTGATTTATTATCTTTAGTAAAACAAACCAACACGTGAATAAACAAGCCCCCCAGAATCATATGTCCTTTCTGCAAGCCACCTTAAATCCATTTGAGAATATGGCAGGATCTTAGTCAATTAATTTAGTCATTAATTAAAAAATGACAATGAGCCTTCCCCTGGAATCATCCCAAAGAGACGGCATGCCCCCCTTGGCCGTGATCTGCCTGTTGTGGTGATGCTGTTCCCAGCTGTTTCTCCTCATCCCTCCTGACCCTCCTCTGAGCTGTTGGGCCCCATCTGCATTTCCCCGGACACCCAGGCCCCGCGCTCCGGCTGGCTGACTCGGGGAAGGTGGCAGGCATTACCTCCAGCTCCCGCAGCACGGGATGGTCCTCAATGCCAGGGAACAGAACTCGCATAGCATAGGTGCGGTAATCCAGGTAGGGGATTCCCGAGCGGTCCAGGTCACTGGTCAGCTCATTGATGTCTGTCTGGAGCTCAGCAAAAGCTATGCAAGTGCAGGGAGACAAGGAGGCTCAGGAGGGCACCCCGCGCAGGGCAGGGGGAAGGCAGGAGAAGACGTTCGTGAAGGAGGGGTGGGCCTGGGGTGTAGAGACAGGGAGGGTTGTAGGGACGCGTCTCCAGAGGGGTGCGATCTCTCCAGGCCTCCTTTCATAGGTGGTGGGCATGTGGGTGATTTCTATGTTATTTCCTCTACTATGCTGATGCATAATTTTGACGTGTCTTTCTATGTATTGTAATTGTAGTTAAAACAAAGAAAAGGGAAGAACACTATGATTTGGGTCATGCGTGAGCCTGCAGGTTCCGGAAACAGCTGAGAGGCAGTGGCCAAGGGGATGAAGTGAAGACAAGAACAGGCAGCTTTGCTCCCCTTTTTTCCCCAAGCAAGAGTATCAATCAAGATGCAAAAACCCTGGGCAAAAATGAACATGAAAACTACCACGAGACACCACTTCACACCCATTAGGATGGCTATTACAGAAAAACGGAGGGGCGCCTTGGTGGCTCAGCTGACAAGGCACCGGATTCTTGGTTTCGGCCCGGATTATGATCTCAGGGTCCTGAGACTGAGCTCCGAGTTGAGCTCTGTGCTCAGCGGGGAGCCTGCCTGAGATTCTCTCTCCCTTTCCCTCTGCCCCACCCCTCCTCCCGCTCATGTGCACACACGCTCTCTAAAAGAAATAAATAAATAACATTTTTTTAAAAGAAAAAATGGACAACAAGTACCGGAGAGGGTGTGGAAACATGGGAAATTTTGTGCATTGCTGGCGGGGGTATAAACTGGTACAGCGGCTCTGGAAACCATATTTGGTGGTTCCTCAAAAATAAACACAGAGTTACCATAGGACCCAGCAACTCCACTCCCAGGTATCAGCGCAAGAGACCGGAAAGCAGGGACTTAGATATTTGTATACTCATGTTCGTAGCAACATTATTCACGCTACCGAAAGGTGGAAACAACCCAAATCTGTCCATGGACAGATAAATGGATAAACGACATGTACGTACATTCAACGGAGTATTACTCAGCCTTAAAAAGGAAGGAGATTCTGACGCACGAAGCTTTAAGATGCCGAGTGAAGTAAACCAGACACAAAAGAACACGCACTGCGTGATTCCACCTACAGGCGGCTTCTAGAGTAGTCAGCTTCATAGAGACAGAGAGTAGAATGGTGGTTGCCAGCCGCTGTGGGGGAGGGGCTGTGCGGGTTTGTGTTTAATGAGTACAGAGTTTCAGCTGCGGAGGATGAGAAAGTTCTGGAGATGGATGGTGGGGACGGTTGCACAACAATGTGAATGCACTTAATGCTACTGAATCGGAGGAAGGAAGAGCCCTGGGGTGTAGAGACAGTGAGGTTAACCAATTTAAAAGGTAAATTTTATGTTATGTATATCTTAACACACACACACATGCATACACACGTGCGCACGCATGCAGGGGACACTAAGAACACGAAGCCCAGCCTTGGGGCGTATCCCTCTGGTGGCAGGCATGTCTCCCAGATGCTCCCCTGCCCTGCCACCAGGAGAAGCCTTCCCCTTCTTGCCCCAGCCCAGCGCTTCCCTTTATTCCAGCAGAGGCCTTGTTCCTGATCCTGACATTTGCAGCAAGAGGAGAAATGTTTTGATTCCTTATTGAAATGTTTACTCAGAGAGCCTGCTGGGTCCTCAGCCTGAGGGGACGCCAGAGATACCTGTCACCTCCAGGCTGTGGTTGCATGGGAGATGGAAGAAAACATTCTCTACTCCCTCGAGCGTCCACAGCCAAGGACACCAGCAAGCGGCGGCTTTCAGAGCGCTCAGCCTGTGGCGCTGGTGGGAAACTAGCCCTGGGGGAGGCCGAGGCCACAGGCAGGTGGGGGATCCCTGCCTGCCCTTCCTGCCGCTGTTCCTGCGGCTTCCACATGCTCCCAGGGCAGCTACGGAGGACACGGGAGCCGGACTCCTATCTGGGGGGCTCTACAGGGTCTGAGAGAACCAAGCCTGGCTCTGTGGGGAAACAGAGGCCCTGAAAGGGAGAGAGAGGGGGCCAGCTTGGGGGTGAGTCAGGGCACAGGAAGGACCCGAACAAGGTGAGCAGGTCTGGGGCCTCACCTTGGGCATTCTCTTTTTATTTATTGATTGATTTATGTTTTTAGAGAGAGAGGGAGAGAGGGGTGGAGGGAGAGGGAGAGGGAGAGAACCTTAAGCAGGCTCCACGCCCAGCACAGAGCCCGACGTGGGGCTCGATCCCACAACCCTGAGATCACGACCAGACCTGAAACCAAGAGTGGGACACTTAACCGACGGAGCCACCCACGTGCCTCGCCACCCCCACCCCCAGGGGCATTCTCAATAGGACTTCTCTGGCTCTAAAGGCAAAGGGAGTTTCTGGGCAAACAGACGCTTAGGGTGGGAGGGATGGCAATAGAGATGAGTTATCTGGAGGGAGGCATTAATAAGGCTGGTGAAGAAAGATGGGGCCAGAAAGCAAGGAGGGGCTTCCACTTACCTTCCTTACACTCCAGGGCCACGCGGGACTCCAGGTTGTCCATCTGCATCTGGAGCCTCTTGAGAGTGAGGTCGTTTTCTCGAGACTTCCGCTTGTAGGCAATGAGGACGATGATGACGATGATGAGGAGGAGGCTGCCGCCCGCCGCGATGCTGACAATGGCTGGCAGGGTCAGCAAGCTGTCTGAGACGACACTCACCGAGCCAGGAGAGAACACTATCCCGCCCACGTGAACCTGTGCATTGCACACACACAGCCACTGTAGAGCGCTGGCATGCCATCGCATCCTTAGGTTTCAGAAAGAGCATGAAAGACCACAACCATACAAAACAGACTTGGATATGAAACAACTTCCTGCTTATTATCTGCCTGCCTTTTCTCGCGTTCTCCACTTTTACCCATTTCAGTGCAGAACATGGTGACAAGGAGCTATGAAGGAGCCTTACTTTATGACAGATCAGGCATGCACACCGAGGAGAGGAGGAAGTCAGGAAAGGAAGGGGGTTCACTCACCATGACTTTGTGCTGCCCCGTGAGGTTGGGAGGCTCGCAGAGGAGCTGTGTCTCGGACACGGTGACAGCACATGGGGTCTCTCCGATCAGCACTGTGTAGTTGAGTTTGGCACCTCCAGAAGCGGGAGGGCAGAGGTTTTTGCCCTGTAGATAACAGTAATCTTAATAGAAATAATTGACACATGCGTGCAGAAGTTAATTGCCTATTACCAAAGAGATTAAAGAGGTGGGAGAAGGGCAGCCAAGCAAAAGCCAATAGATGGCTTCCTGGGAAGTTTTTGGGAGAAAACGTCAAACAGCCACAATTTAGAGAGCCAAAGGGAAAATGGGAGGAGAGAAAGAAAGGCAGGAAGAGATGGGGAAGAAGACAGGAAGGGGAGACCACACGGCGAACAAGTGAAAATCTGGAGGAGGGCAGGTGGGATATAAACAAAAGTAACAAAACAGGTAGACAGATCGTACCAGGGAACTGTGACCTCTTGAAACGTGTGTGCCGGTTACGGTGGCCGGGGGAGGGACAATAAAAGGAAATGTTTACTTCCGATGCACTGCAGAACCCTGGGGTCCCAAAGCTCACAAGAACAAACAGAAATACAGTAAAGGGTTTCTCGAGAATCCCAAGTGCGAGATCTACGGCTGGGTGAGTCCATATCTATAAACAATCTCCCTTGGCAGGGAGCTAGTAGCTCTGCGAGTCCGCGCGCACACAAAGGTGAAGGGAAGGGCCAGGGGTGTGGGGGCCTGTCGCCATCACTGTGCGTGGCAGGCTACACTCTGCGCATCCTACCTTCAGAATGATTGGGGATCCTGGCTTTTGATCCAAGACTCCAGTAGGGCTGAGCAGTTCAAAGGTTGGGTTGGGGTAGTAGATGAACTTAGTGTCGTTGTAAATGAGCAGGGACTGGACGTTGTTAAAGACGAAGCCAAACTCATCTGGCCGCTCCACGGCGTCCAGGCCGGGCCGGTAGTCCGTGGTCAGAGAGGGCGCCAGGCAGGTCAGGGTGGTGGTGTTCACGACTTTGCACACCTAGGAGGCCCAGAGTGGCAGCACTGAAATGAAGACTGAGCGAGGGTGGGGGGGTATCATGCTACTGCCTCCCATGCTGTTTGCTTTGGTGATCTTCATTAGATGGTGAGCCCCTTGAGAAAAAGGGCTGTGAAGTTTTTGAGGGGGGCATGCATTTTAACGTCATTCATTCATTCATTCATTCACTCGCCACCATTGTTCAAGTGCCTAGTCTGCCAGGCACTGTGCTAGGAGCCGGGGCCCTCTAGCGACATCATCGTCATCTGCAGGGGGAGACACAGGACCCAACATGCTTTATAATAGTCCTGGCGGGGGGCCTGGCGTGCAGAAGAGGCTGGAGGCCTCCCTGGTAAATGCATGAACGGGTGTGAGAAACGCTCGGGTGGGCAAGGACCAGGTAGTGTGGGAGGACCTGTGTGTGGAGCGTGCATGGCCATGGCCTGAGGATGACTCAGGGACGCTGTCCCTTGGAAGAAATGAGTGTAATGTAATCTGAAACATGAGTGGGACTCACCTAGACAAGGAGGGGGGTGGGGTGTGGGGACAGGTTCCAGGCAGAGGGGAAGAGGGAGCATGGGATGTCTGAGGACACAGCAGGACAGGGGCAGTGTAAGGTGTGTGTGTGCGCGCGCGTGTGCATGTGTGTGTGTCGGGAAGCAGGAAGTAGCATGAGATGAGCCCTCCACCAGGACCCAGTAGGTGTTCAGTTAATGTTTATTGAATACATTGATGAATAAAAAGAAGTTTTCAACTCTTTGAACGTTCTATTCAGGATCTCTCTCTTCTGCTGCCTCACTTGGCACAAGGGAACAGCCCAAGTACTGACACTGAGTTCATAATGTCCTTTCTTTCTGGGTAGACCCTGGTGTCCCTACGAGAATCCTAGCTACTACGCTGGCCCTACTGAGCAGGGGCTGTGCAGCTCCCTCCTCTGGTGGTTTCGTTACAGGGCTGCCAAGGCAGCGGTCAGCCCCAAGGAGCCACCACTGGACCCCCACAGGGTTTGCGGACAAAACCTGGCCTCCCACCCCTCTCCTCCTGGCTTGTGCTCCGAGCGCCCCAGTTCGGGCTTCGGGTGTCCCGGCCACAGCCAAGGGCATCTGGGAGATCTCGGCCGCACAAGTACACGCTGTCCTGGCAGGTCCACCCATGTGTGAGTCCGGCCAACAGACACACACACGGGCTTCATGTTCTGAAAACAAGACTGCGTGTGAAATTGCAGAAAAGCTGACAGTTGCACAGAGATGATGTCAGAACTCCGAGTCTAAGGATTAACCCCCACGTTCCAGAAGGAGTTGAAGAGTTTCATCAGAACCGCTCACTGAGGGCCTCATGCCCTGTTGGAGGGCAGGGCCCATTCCCGCCCATTCCCGCCCTTCCCACGCAAACCACAGCGGTCCCGCGTGAGACGGCCGGCCCCTTCGTGGTCCCGCTGCCGACGCTCTGGCACGAGGAACACGGTGGGGGGGGCGGGAAGCAGTCAGGGAGTCTCGGACCCTGGACTCTGTGGGGCAGCGCCTCTTCCCTCTGCTCCCCCATCTCCGTCCATGCTCATTCCGGCGCCCCGGACTGGACTCCTCTCTGAATAAGGAAATCATCCCCGAACAAGCAGCCTCTGTTTGCCTCCCGCCTGGCCGGTGCTGCACTGGCACTTTGTTTGCCAAACATTCCTTGGGGTTTTGTGGCCTTCGCGTTGGCCCTTCTCACTTCTCCCTGGGGCTGCTTCAAACCCCAGAGGCAGAGGGAGCCCCAGGGCGCCGAGGATGACCTGGGGCCCAGGCAGGGCCCCCGCGGGGCAGAGCCCTGCTCCCCCACCACTCCTGACAGAGAAGGCGCGGGGCAGCGATTATGAGTTTTCCAGGTGCGGAGCCAGGCTTGATGAAACCCACACGCCAGGCCTCTCCTCCAGGCACGCTGGCCTGCAGACCCCGGGCAGGTCACGGCTGAGACCGAGACCCCCAGCTCTCCACAGGGAGGGATTACTCCGCAGCTCCTGGAAATACGGAGGGCATGGGGGAGGGCGTAGGGTGGGGGAAATGCTTGGGAGATTCCTGCCCCGGGGGTCTGCAAGCGTACTCTGGTGAGGGGAGTGGGCACTCAGGACTTTAGTCTTTCCAGATGGAGGTCAGGGACAAGGAAGGCCTTCCCAGACCCGTGTTCTCTTCCGATGGCTTCCTGGGGACGAAGGCTGCAGGCTTTGGAGGTTAACCTCATAAGTCACATACTTACTCTGTACCACGTTAACTGGGTCTTTTACTTTCTGTATTTCTGATGCTGTGACATCTGGGGCCTTACTGACCTGGAGGACCTCCCCTCCCAGGGCCAGCCAGTGCCTAGAGACAGCAAACAACTTACCCGCCTGCCAGAGGATGCTGTTCTAATGTAAACCGATCAGTGCAGAGCCCACACCCCCCACCACCTCCTTTTACACGCAACTATCCACAGTGTCTAATCACACCAGGCCAAGTACCAGACAGCTAGGGACAGCCCCTGTGCCCCAGACCCCTGGAATGTGGTTCAGACCAGGCAATCCTAAACCTGCTTACCTTGCCTTGTCAGTTCCTTCCTGCAGAACTTCCTGCCATTGCCTTTTTCTCCCTCTGCTTCTACACGCCTCCCTGGCGCTTCCCACGCGCCCCCCCCCCCGTGGCGTGGCAGGCCCCCTCCCCTGCGGCTCTATGAGTATAACAGACTGTCTTTCGGATGGCATTTGTCTCCTGTTCTGTTGGCCCTGTCACACCTGAGTCATAATAGAACCTATGTTTTAAAACACGTACCTAATTTGTGTAGGGGTTTTATCCTTCCTGAGTGCGAGCGCACTGTTCCCATGGCCACCCCTCACCTTCCTTCCTTCCGCTTGGGCCCTGGAGTTTGACAAGGTGGTCTGGGAGCTACTGGGAGCTACTGGCCTCGGTCTGGAAGTGGAGTGGAGACATAGGTTCTTTTACTCATGGATCAGACTCTCCATCTGGGACAAGGAGACGTGTGCTCTCCTCACCCACAAAGCTGTGACCATGGTTGCTACTAAAGGTGTGATACAGGTATCCCCGCATGTCTGCCACGAGGGAATGTCGTCACCAGATCAGCAGCACCTCACCTGGTCTAGTCATGAAGAGTCCAGGTTTTGGGGATCCAGTTGGTCCTGCTACCAGCTACCTTTGTGGTTGGGGGGCAAGCCATTACTCCTCTCTGGTCTTCATTTCCCCAGCTAGACAATGAAGGGGGGGGGTGGGCGGGTGGACCGGAGGATCCCTGTAACCTTTTCAGATCTAGCCTTCAAACACTGTGCATTTTGTGCCTTTTCTGCATTTCCTAAGGAAGCTTCTAGCATGCTGGGAAGCCTGTCAGGGATAAGAGGATAGATGCAGTACCATCTTTCCCATCTCCATCGCAACCTACTCAATCCCCTGAGGTCAGAGCAGTAATAATAGCAATTATACAATAAATAATGGCCATAATAGCATCTCCTGGACTATAATTATGAACACAATCGTGTTTCAGAAAATATTGGCTAACAAGACTGAGATGGAGCCACTAGAATAAACCAAAAAAAAATTTATAATGCCATCTCAGACATTCTGCTTTTACGATCTAGAACTCCTTCAAAAAATCACAAAAATCCATAGCAAAAAAAAAAAAAAATTAAATGACACAGCTCCGCATAGGGGAGTAAAGTCAAATGTTGGACCGACCATCTTAGCCACCGGGATGGAAGGAGCTGCGTGCAGTGACTAAGGTTTGCTGGCTGCCTACCCGGCGCCCGCCAAGGGCTGCGTGTTACAGGTCTGCAAGGAGAGTCTTATCATTAGCATTTACAGGCAGAGAATAGAGGATCACAGAGGTTAAATGACTGGATCACGGCTGGAGAGCTAATAAATGGCAGTGTCCCGCTTCCAATTCAGAAGGGTCTGAATCTGGAGGCAGAATTCCTTCACCCTTTCACACTGCTTCTTATCAGACCTCAAAGTGAACATGGCGTATGAAACCGGAGCCCGTTGGCGCTGGTCTCGCAAGCTCAGAAGCCAGTACATTTATATACTCGTCGTATCACCTTCCGACGAGAAACGATTATACAGCAGTTGTTAAGAGTCACTGTAAGGTTCAGGTGTTTGCGGCCCTGATTCTGGGCTCGGGGTCTTGAACCAACTTTCTTTTCCAGTAGGTGGATGCTCCCGGGCTAACACGGACCTCAGCACGTCACAAACGCAGACACATGACTGTGGTTACGGAGGGCCAGGCAGACTAGGGAGTACTCACATTGACAGATTCCTTGCCATTAAACTTGACTCGGACCCTTGGCTCCTGAATGACATCCAGGTTGAAGCCTGTGATGGTCAGGGGTGTGTGGCCACTGGGAACAAGCAGAGGCTGGGTCAGGTTAAAGGCCCCCTCAAACTGTGAACCCCCGCCACCCTGGGTCCCCTCACAAGTCCCACATGGCCCAAGGGGTTATGTCAGGTGGCAGCTGGGCGCCTCCCTCCCACCTCTGCCTCACCTGGCAATGCTCCACTCCGGCTCGATGCGCTGCACCCGGGGGTCGTCTATGTACTCGAACTGCAGGTTGTTATCCACGCGGGCTCGGTCGACACTCACGGAAACTGGGACTGGGCCCAGTCCGTTGGATGACGGGGGTGAGACGCACACAATCTCATTCATTGACCTCCTGACGGGGCGACAGCAGGAGGGTGGTGAAGAAAGGCCTGGGCAAGGAGGAGAGCTCTCTGGCTTGGGAGGGGATTTTCCTTGGTCTGAGGGTGTGGATGGCCCAGAAGCGCTCTCTTCTTTTCCTACTCTACACAGTGGAACGGATCCCTTATCGGTGTGTATCGGTCCCTCTTTTTACTGGAGAGCCACCTCTGGTCGGAATATGGAGGGAACGAATTAGAGAGGGGGATTAGAGAATGTGGGGCAGGGGCAGGGCTTCATGGGCCCTGGGGGATCTTTTCTTCTCTGGATTTTTCTAGAATAGACTAGTTAGCCAGGGTTTAAGAGTCTGGTCAGTCATTTAATAAATATTCACTGAGCACCTACTACACAGTGAAGGGAACACACAGTTCCTTCCTTGCCCTTAGGGAGTTTCTAATCTGAGGAGGAGATAATTGGATAATCCTGAGCAAGTTGGGTTTTCACCCATGGGTTCTGTCAGGATGCTCTCAGGAGTCTGCATATCCCCAGGGCTTCACTGGTGTATCTGGCGAATAGCAGGTGTTCGGGGATTTTATGCACAAGAGATGCCCCGAGGATGAGCGTGTGTGCTTGCTGAGGACTGAGGCCACCCAGCCTCCATGTCTCTCAAGTCCCCATAGTGGGGACCTCGTCAGTGCTCGGTCCCAATGATGACCAAGGAGTTTCTGGGACTTTCCTCACCAGCAGTTCTCAGGGCCCTCAACCTAATTATTTTTTAGAAGTATCCAGCCCCTTGTTAGGTTCACTAGTGGTATATATTGCTATAAACTGAGTAGTAGTATATATTTTGCACAGGGACAGGAATGGTGTTTGGACCCAGGACGTCCACACCATGGAAACAATGGGGCGGGCACCTGTGTGAACATGCCCAGGAGCAGGTGTGCGCATGCCTCACGTGTCCAGCCTTCTAGAGCTCCTGTGAGCCCATCTTACCCATAGAACTCGCAGGTCTGGTTGCCCAGGTATACAGCCACGCTGCTCCCAGCCCCGAGGTAATGGCCCGTGATGGTCACCATGGTGCCTCCCGATTCTGGCCCTCGGATGGGGTTGAGTGACAGCACGGAAGGGTTCTTTGGAAAGAAGCAGAGAAATGGTCACAGCTCAGGTTTTGCCCAAAGTGACAGACCCAGGCTCGACGTAAGGACCAAAGGAGGGACTGTGTCTACACTCGGGGTATAGGTACTTTTCCTGCCCTCTCTAATCTCTTCTCCTGGAGCTGAGACTGTTTCTAAGAAGAGGCTCTGGCATGTCCAGGGAAGGCAGAAGGACCACGTTTTAGAATTAATTAGCTCCCTGGGGAATCTCATGCCCCTAACATTAATGGGAAGGCAGAGGTAACACTGACTAATCTATCAATTAGTTTACAAATTGAGAGCAATTTGAAAATGCTTCTCTATCTAGAGCCTGTACTGATTTTTTTTGGCACAAAATCGATAAGGCTGAATAAAGCATCCTTGTCTAGATTGGGCCACCAAGGGGCTAAAGTCTTCCATTAATGGCCCACACACGTGTCGTGTCCCCTCTGAAGCACATGAGGGGCACCGCAGGGGGCCTGGTGCTCAGAGCTGTCAGTGAATGCTTGACATGGCTTCCCCAACCTTCATCAGGAGGATGATGAAGTCAGTGACCAGGACTTTCTAGTAAACTCACTAAGCTGTAAAATTAAATCTGAAGCTTGAAAGAAATGTCATCTGGTCTATAGTGCATCAGGCAGCTGACCCAAATCAGAAAGGAACTGTTCCTGCCTGGAGCACAGGGGAGTAGAGTGGAAAGTGCATTTAACTGAGCAACTACACCTGCACGAATTCGAGTCTTCATTAGCCATTCACTGTCCATGGGCCCTGAAGCAAGTTTCTGGATCATTCTGAGCTTTTGTTTGCTCCCCTGTCGAGAGGAGGGTGGGGTCCATGATCTCTAAAGCCCCTCCCAGCTCAGCATTCTACAGTTCTGTCTCCACCCGAGACCCTGTCCTGCATAGGAGACGGGGTAGGCTGCAGTACTCTCCAATCTGAGAAAAAGACCAGTAGTTTAAAAAGGGCAGAGATGCCAAGGTAAGAAGGCAGAGCCTGGAAAACCTAGGGCAAGCAGTAAAATGCTTTAGAGAGAATAAAATTTTGTGGTCTAATGATTTTTCAAAACTCTTAGCAAGGCTGGTTTGATCCCATCAGCTGGTGTTAACACATTTTAATGAACAGCTCAATGTGGTGATATAGGTACATGTCAGAGGAGGGACCCCGAGGCAAGTTACTGATTCGGTGGGAAGAGCCCCAGAAGCATGCTACCGATTCGGTAGGAAGATCATGCCGGCCTTAAAGAACGCCTTTGTGAATCTCCTACCTGCTGCCTGAGCATGAAGAGATGTTTTCAGGTGTAGGAATGGTGAGAATGTGCATGTGTGTGCGTAACCACCCCACCACACACAGAGCAACTCACGCGCGCACCCTGCTCCCGTGGGCCCTGCTGCAGACACACGTCCCCGTGGGATTTGAAGTGACTTTTCTAAACTCCCACTTACAATATCCTTGGCAGAAAACAAAGCATGTGGATAAATATAGACCTTTTTAATTAGGTCCCCCAGGCGATGTGTCCTCATTAGGCTGGATGAGACTAAGATGTCACATTGGCGGGACAAGGGGCAGCCCCTCCCCACCCTATGGGTAGGATCCACTTTCTAAGAAAGGCCCGATTTTGCCTTATTAACACTCTGATCTGTGGCTCTCTGGGACTCTAACAGCATTGTTAGTCACACATCCGTCCCACCCCTGGCTTGGGAGGGGGTGTGGGACTTCCCGGGAGAAGTTTGGAACAGAAGTGTGCCCCTGCTGGGAGCTCATAGTCCTGTGCAGGACCCAACACTCACCACAAAGGTGTACTGTTGATGGGACTTGGTCATGAACTCTGGCTTACACTCGCCAATGCACAGGCGCACGGGCCCGGAGGTGGTTCCCACGAGGGCATGACCCATCTCACAGACGATCCTGAGGAGAAAGCAAAGCTTCCCGTGAGAGGCCTCGCCAGAGCCGTCATCCGTGCCCGCAATGCTCACCCCCAGCCCATTGGATGATGCCTCACACCCTTGCACTAGTGCTATACCAAGACTCAGCTTGCTCACCATCTTGCTGTGTGACCCTGGGTAAAGTGCTTTCCCTCTCTGGGCTTCAGCCTCTCATCTGTACAGTGAGAGGCTGAATGAGATCACCTCCAAAGCCCGGTGTGCCTCCAGACGCTATGTTGCCTAATTCTCTGAATAAACCCGTCTTCCCAGTGCCGAGTGCAGGACCTAGCGCTGGGTAGGTCCCAATCTTTGTCGAACAAAACCCAATGTCCAACAGAGAGACCTAGGGGCGGTCATTTAGTTAGCATTCTTTCCTGTGTGGTAAGCCAAAATTGGAACTCTCCCGAAAGGAGGGAGGGAGGGCCTATTTACCAAGCTGATTCAGTTGTGGTTTGTTTCGGACAGTGAGTTTTAAAAAGGGAATAGATAATCTGTGAGATAGTGAGTGCCCCAAACAGGAGCTCCCAACCAAAGGGAGGAGTGGAGTCCTGCGTCAGTAGGCGAGGGGGTGGGTGGCGGATGAGTTCATTAGGACAGCAGTTGACACTGGACTCCCACTTAATCAAGGTCTGAGTGCACTATGCTGGTGGGCGAGGCAGTGAACCAGCCATGGGGTTGGAAGTCACGTCTCACATTAGGAGGCTGGGTAGCTGGAGGGAAGAGGGGATGCAGCGTTCTCTCTCATGCAGTGCAGATCAATACCCCCCGTGATGACCTCCCTGGTGCCTGAGATCAGTTACAACAAGCACATTTAGACATTGGTTGCCTTGGCCACAGCAGCCTTCTAGAAAGGGTGGGCAGCTGGAAGATATGGGAGGGACTGAAGAAATCAGGTTCTTGGGGGTTCTTCTTGCCTGGAATTAGAAGGCACAGGGCAGGTGGGAAAGGGCCCCACCAGGCTCGGCTAAAAAGGAAGCTAGGGACAGAAGAAAGGACTCTGCTTTTCCTCCCAAACACCATGTGAGAGTTCAGAGCAGTTCAGTGCCCCTGGCAAGTCTGCTTAGTGGGAAGTCAGGAGGACAGAGCCGGGTACACTAATCCCAAGCATTACCCTGGCACCGTGGGGAAGGCCGGTGTTTAACCGGGCGCTGCTTATCTCCCCTGCTTCTCTAGGAAGGTAACTAAACAGATTTCATTTTGATTTAATAAAACTTGCATTAAACAAATACACCGCATACTCGCACACACGGCATGCCACGCAGGTTTCCACCTCCTTCGTAACAGTTAATCCCAAATAAGTACTTTAACTCCTGGTGAATATTGACTTAACATGCAATAACTGTCTTATTACGTTTAGCATATTAGATTCAACAAGAAAGTACTGAATGCACACGGAAGGATACTCTCCTTTCCCTTTCTCTGTGAATAAATAAATTAATTGCGAACCCAGAGTAAAGACTATAGTGATGATCAATTAGTATCTTACATGTAACTGTCCTCTTAAACCTCATTAGCAGAGCATTTGAGAAGCTTAATTTAAGGTACTGCGTGTGGTTATTTTCATGCTGCTACCTGCTTGGAGTAACAAATCTCTCATCCTGTTTCCCGGGCCCTAGCCCCTGCCCCGGTGTGGGGTCCCTGCCAGCCGACAAACTGAGCCCTGTGCTCCCAAGGGGCTTCAGAGGAGACTGTCATCTATTGCACGACAAGAGGAGGACAAATAAGAGGGGGGAGCAGATAAATCTCTCTCCCTCTCTTCTAATCCGGGTCCTCTTGCCCCTCACTACCCACCCTCCCCCCAACTCTGTGCCAGAGTCATCCTACAGAAGAAAGGAGGAAATCATGGCAGGCTTGCCGTCTTGGAGAGAGGAAATAGGAGAACACGTGAAAGTCGGGGGCATATTTTTTCTTCCTGGGGCCCGGGGGTCCGTCTGGGAGAGGTCAAGGCTGGGACGGGCCTGTTCAGCCATTTCTGTAGGGAGTTAACGATGGCCTGGAGCCTTTTGGTGCACGTCTTTTCTAGAACATTTACTTACTCAGGGCTCACGTCCCAAAAGATAAGCTTTCCATATCGAGGGCCTGGGACAAGAGGGATGGATGGGAGATGAGCACCACCCAAGCGTCCAAGGCTGAGTGTCCGTTGCTGGCTCGGAATGCCCCACCTGGGAGGGCATGACGCAGGGGAGCAGGGGTTTGGCCGCAGCTCCACGGTCTGTGTGCTCCCTTCTTTGGCACTGCACCTGACACCTCTCCCCACCTCCTCTCCCCGAGGTTTAACTTCATCCTGCGGTGGGCAGCTGTGGGCCGTAGAAAGGGGTCTGGGTGGTAGGGAAGAACTGGATGAGAACCCTAAGGAGTCAGCACGCGGAAGAACCCCAATGGCCTCTAACCCTTCTTCCTTTTCTTCCTGGGACGTGGCGCTTGTGCTGAAGGATGGAGAGGCATCCTTGAGTGCATCTGTTGTAGGCATTTGTTCTCGGAGCTCAGGGAGAGAGGAAGGTGAAGGAAGAAGCAAGGGCAGCTGCAGGGAGTAGAAACGCTTATATGGAAGAATGAGGGTCAGGCCAAGGCAGATTCGGTACCTTGATAATACTAAGAGCGACAATTTACTGAGCGGTGATCGGGGCAGGCACTGTACAAGACAGGATCCCGTGGCATCTCAGGTTCTCCTAATCTAAGGGTGGGTCTTATCATTTCCGTTTTCTGGGCAATGACACTAAGGCTCAGAGAGGCTAAGTGACTCATCCACCAACACAGTGGCAGACCCGTGATTCAAATCCAGGCCAGCCTGGCTCCAAAGCTGTGCCTTTGACCGTTCTGTTCTACTGCTTCTAGAATCAATGGAATGCCTTCCATGTGTTTTGGGGAGGGGGCATCGTAGACACGGCAGCAATGCGGGGCTGCACTTGAGGTTGCCGGGGGTGTGGGGAGATGCGGGGGCGAAGGGGGGGGAGTGCCAGTTGCGTTCCTAAGACTCTGAGAGCTGACTACCCGTGCCCCCTACCTTCCTGGGTGCGGATGACCCCAGGCTGCGGTGTGTGCACCTTCAAGCCTTACAAGTCGGTGAGGTTCCTGTGGTTTGGTTTCTGGGGGCCTCCTGCCTTCTTGGTCTCCTTCTGTTGTCTCTGGTGGCTCGAGGCTTCCTTATATATCATAAAGAGATGATAGCTGGGGATGCCTAAATTTTTTCCTTGCAAAATGAGGAGCTTGACTAATAACCGTCCAGCTTCAACATTTGGATGTTCAACTCCTTCCTGGTTGAGAGGGAGCTTCTGGAGACACCTTCGTGACACCCACGGTCTCTCTAATGGTAGGAACTGCAGTTCCATGGGGCATAGAGTTTACTGCTCTGACATCCTAAGGACCATAGATGCAATTGTAGAGATCATCTATGTCTCCACTCTCCAGATGAGACACTTAAGAATCTGGGAGCAAAGTCATTTGCCCAAAGTCACCCAGCTCACCAATAGCTGAGCTCCTGGCCCCCCCAGTCCAGCGTCCTCCCTGCCCTACTGTATCACCCCCCACACAGCCTAGCAGAGATGGTGCCTTTTTCCCTCTGAGTGTACACTCCTGGGGTGGGAGCACATGCACCTAACACCCAGCCAGCCATGACTGGTTCACAGGTGCAGCAGAGGAGGTGGGGGGTGGGGGGAGACAGGGGTCTGAGGACCCGGGCTGAGTCTCTCTCACAGGGTCCCTGTCCCCCAAAACGGCTGAGCTTCAGCCTCCACTTGCATCTTATCACCCAGAAAATGTCCTGTGATGGAATCAGCTCGCCCTCCACAGACCAGTGGGGTGCTGATTGCAGGACTAAGTGGGGCCCTTTAACCAACATTAACCTAATTGCTGAATGATAGATGGCGTGGCACAAACATATGGTGAGCCGTTACTGGGCCCACTAATCCTGCCCGCACCCGGGACACTGCACTGGCCCGTTTAGCCAAAGTCATCTCTCCCAGACATCTGTAACGATTACTCCTGCAGCTCACTGCCTGGGACGGAGGCTTTAATGATGTTCGCAAACTCTGAAGCCTCCAGAGTGGTAATGAGCCTGGCGCGGCTGGGAAGCAGGGCTGCACCAGCCAAGGTGCGGAGAGTGCTTGCTTCTTCCTGCCCACCCCCGCCCCTGAAGAAGGCGATGGAGATTCTCCAGGGCGCCTGGCCACCGGTTTTAGCTGGGACCCCTGGTGACCAGTTGCCTTCCTGGGTTCCCCTCACATCCTTCTTCCCGTGTCTCTCGGCACTTTCTCCCCCGTGGCCCTGGGTGAGGGTGGTGCCTTTGATTTCAGAGATAGACTATTTCCTCACATTCCTACGGCACACCGTGGTCTCCCTTTCTCCATCTTACTGATTGTCCCCCAAAGCCCGTGCAGTAGGAATCATGATTTCCATCAGGCTGATGAAGGTCAGAGAGAGCGGACATTTGCTAAGGTCTCAGGGCTGGTGAGTAGAGCAGCCAGGACTTAGACCACCTTTGAACTCCAAATCTCATGAGCTCTCCATGTCCACCTGCTCAGAAGCCTGTACTTCTCAGCTCAAAGCCCTACCTGTTGCCCCCCAGACCCTTTCCTTTGGAGTTCTGTGGCATCTCACCAAGCTGGAAACTTGGCCTGTGTCTAGAGGCTCAAGGCAGGTCCTTGAGGCCAAGGTGGATTCAGGGAGGGGTACCGAGTGTCTAGCCCAGCCTGGCAGGGCGCCGACCAGGAAGAACTCTGCAGGCTGTCCTGCCTCCCACCCCAGAGGCTTTCCTCTTCTGGCTGTGAAGCACAACTTCTGCCAACTTCTTTCCCCTGTCCCTCATCTCTTTCCTGGAGACCCAGCCAGTCTTTCCTCCAAGATTCAGTCCTTGAAGGGATAAGGTTGTCAGGGGAGGATCTGGTCTAAAGGATCAGAACGGCTCCTTCTTGTCCCCACTGCGGGGGTGAGCAGACACCATGTGGTCCTTAGAGTCTGGGGATTCACCCCTCTGATCCTGACCCTGCTCTGGGCCATGTCAGAATCGTGGGCCCTGGCCCCAGAGCCACTCGCTGATGGATCATGGGATCTTCCGAGCACTCTTGTCCAGGAGGCTTGCCCCATCGCTCTTACGAGATGGAGAGCCCTGGAGGAGAAGTTCCAGCTCTGCCTAGGCCACTTGTGCCTGGAGTGAACTGTGGACGTCCTTTCACTTCTCCACGCCTTTGGTTTTCTCCTGCTTTGGAAAGGGCGATAGCAACATGTATCTCTCAGAGTCCTTCCCAATTAAAGTGAGATAATGGATGAGAAAGTCCAAGTACTGACAGAGATAAAGTGATACCATTTTTCCGGCTGTTACAGGAGGCTGGCTCTGGGGACGTCAAGGGGAGGGGCCTGGGGCTCCGGGGGTGGAGCTAAGGGAGAGAAGCCCCGCCCACAAGCCGTGCTCTCCGAGTGTACTCCTAGCACCCATGGTCCAGCTATGTTCTCAACGGAACCAGGGTGACCTGACCCCACTTCACCTGACAAATCATGCAGAACGATCTGGCTGCTCCCCCTCACTGTCTCTTGTTGGGGGGAAGAATCCTTCCTGCCACACTCCCGCCCCCAGCTTTGTGCCCACCTCCTGCCTACCGTCTCCACAGCGGTCGCCACTGCCAAATGAACGCCCCAAATTGGAACATATGTCACTCCTGGAGCCCCGTTCGCTTGTCCGCTGCTACACGCCTATTTTCTAATTTCCAGCTGACATTTCCCTTAGTGAAATAAATGAATTTGCTCCGGCGGAGGCCCTGCTCGGATTAAGGGGCTGTCAGAGCCCCACGAGCCAAACAAATTGTTGCCTGCAGCCCACCTCGCCAGCTGCATTCCAATGGGGGCGGGCAGGGGAGGGGCCGGGGAGACCCAGGAGGAGCCTGGGCTGGTTGGGAACGTGGCTCAGTCACCACTGGCCAGGCGAAGACGGGATGTGGGGCAGCGCTGCGCCGGGAGCTCTGGTGCCACAGGAACCAGGGACAGGGAATCGCATAGGATATGAGCCTTCGGGAGAGGAGGTGGGGTAGAAGAGGGCCCTGGGCAGGCTTCTGGAGGCAGGGTCCACGGGAGGAGAGGGAATCCTGGAGAAGTCCCAGAGAAGGGCAAGGGAGAGTCCCCACCCTGAAGCTGCCTGGGAAAAGGGCGGGCCAGAGCGCGCTGGACTCACTGCTCAGCGATGATGTAATCCCCCGGCAAGGGGGTGCAGGGCACCCCAGCCACCTGCACGTGGTGGGCGATCTCAGAGAAGTCCAGGCCCAGGTTCACGCCATGGATGGTCACTCGAGTCCCTCCTTCAGGTGGTCCAGACACCGTCAAGATCTGCGGGAGGGAAATGGGATCACAAACCTGCGGGGCCACAGAGAAGAGGCAGCGGTGCCCTTGCCCTGCCCCGGGGAGAGGCTGGGGGACCCCGTGCACACCCGGAATCTGGGGGAACGGAGCATGTTTTCCTCCACCTCTTAGCCTCTCTAGGCTCCTGACATCATCTCGTTTTATAGGACTTCCTCAGTTCCTGAGGTCATTAATTTATTCATGCATTCGTATACTTAAAAAAATTATCAGCAAGGCCTGGACGCCAGGCAGAAAAACCTTATTTGAGATGTGTCTCTAATTCACTAGCTGCCTGATGGTCATCAAGTCACATCATCTCCTGAGACCCCAGCTCTTAGTTGTGAAGGCGGGGATAATCATCTCTACCAATCTGGCTCCGGGGCACCGAACAGGGCATGTCCGGGAGCTTTTTGTAAAGCGAAAAGGGCTTTCTAGTTGTAATGTGCTATTAATACCACTCCTGTCTGCTAGACACTGTGGGGGTTCCAATGGTGAACAGGCAGGAAATCAGGAAATTTGCCCTCAAGTAACTTCTGGTCAAGGAGAAAGTGATAAAGGAAGCCACAAATAATGCTGATGCGGGGCGCACAGTGCTAAGATGGATTTGGAGGAAAGCTGTGGGAGCCCAGAGGAGTCCAAGATTAGGTACTGCTTCAGGGGTGTGATGAAAGATGTGAAGTGTGTTTGACATTGTGCTCCAAAAAAATCCCAGGATGCCTGCTAGAACTATGAAAAACAATAACTTTAGGATTTTCCAAATTTTGCTGGCTTCTCATGAGCAAGGATCATTCAGTTAGTTCCTAATTCAGTCACCAAATGCTGTCTCATTTTGCTTTGACCCCAAACAGGAAAAGAAATCAAGCTCTCTCAAGGTAGAAACGTCTGTCCAGGATTAGAGCAGGCTCTTGGAAAAATGCACCTCTTTGGGATGGAACGGATAGAGTCCAGGGAGTAGGTTTATCCTTTGTGGTCCATACTTATCTGAAGTAGGAGGAAATTAGACATGAACTCAATCACTGGAAGCAGGCTCAGAGTATCTTACACTAAGATTCTTGTACAACCTGTACGTACAGTTGTAAAAAAGTCTGAGGCTCTTTTCACTACACCATAAGAAAGGCAAGACGGGGTGGGAGGGAAGGATGGAGAGAGGGAAGGGTAGGTTGGTCAAGGCCAAGAGTCCACCAGAAATCTCCCAAATGGAGCTTGGGTCCCACTGGGAGCCTCCATTTAACCCTGTAAATACTGGTGGAGCATCCAGTGGGCAGTGGGGTCAAGTGTGCCCCACGGCAGAGATGATCGAAGGCACAGGTGAAATGCTGTAGAAGGTTCTGGAAACTCTTCCCTCCTCCCTGCCCCCCAAAAGGGCACTGAGCTCTCCTGTGATGTGAGCACCATTAGTTGTGCAACCAACTTGGCCATGAATGCCCAGGTGATGGTGGGCAGAGAAGAGATGATGGTGGGGAAGAAGACCGGAACAGGCCTCCCTCCCCGCCCGGCTGACTCCTGGGCTCTCAGCAAGCTGGCTGCAAAGCCAGGCCTTGAACTCAGACCTCCTGCCCCCATCTTCTTCTGCAAGTCTTACATGGCATGGTTGCCCTCCCTCCTTGACGGGCTAGGCCATGAACTCTCTCATCTGGGTGCTCATTTCACCCAGGTCACCTTGTCTGAGGCTCTGGCTTCCTTCTCTGGGAATAAAATATCCCACCTTCTGAATAAAAATAAACAAGATTCATGAAAAGAATCAAGGGAAGGATCGTGGAGGTGGTTCCGAGGCATCTCTGTGTGTTGGGCGTGAGTCAGAGAAGCAGAACACTATGGAGACAAAGGAGCTGGCCTGAGGAACCAGTAGCCCCACAGCTTTCCTGCCCCAGGGGGATCTAAAAATAACCCATACGGGATCTTGGCTGTCACACTCTCCCCTGGAACCTGGGCCTCCCGGGCTCTGCGAGATGGACCCTTGTTAATGAGGAACAGGGAAGGGGATGCCTCCATGCCCCTGCAGGAGACATCAGTCAGAAAGAATTTGCTCTGAGCAAATTCAAGTGCCCGTTTCTCCTCTGATGCACGAATGAGCTGCGCGCCCCCCCCCCCCGCCCAGCCACCTGGATGACAAGAACCCACCTACCAAAAAGAGCTGACGAAACTGTGGTGATTGCTTTGCTCTCCTTCCCCTACTTTTATTTTTAAAAATACATTCTTTTGCTCGCTGCAGTTAATTACAACCTTTCAGAAAAACTGTGAAACGAAATCCTTCTGGAATGCCTAAAAATATTTCCATCTTGCAGGTAGCATGTGGGGATTGTATTGTGGATGTTCAGCAGCTTTGGCAGGACCCGTGAGGCAGCCTCCTCCAGCTGGTAAATCATCAAAGGGTCCCCTTCTGACATTCAAGGGTTGGGGTCCGAGATATGACCGTGGGCCCTGGGAGGGGCTGCAGGTCCATCTGCCAGAACAGACTTGCTCAGAAGCAAGTGCATGTTGCATAAACCATCATACTGTTTACAGAAGAAAGACTTTTTTTTTTTTTTTTTAAATTGTTAGCAAGTGTTGTAGTCTTGGCATGAAGACACGTGTCAAAGAGATAGCTAGTTTGGGGGGTGTGGAGACACCAGCCTGATCACTTGTAAGCTAGCTAACAGTTGCTGGAATCCAAACCTGGAGGATGAGAGTCCTCAAGGGTTGTTGGAAAATGCCTGGGGGCTGCTGGGGCCCTGGGGGTCTTATTCCCCACACAGCACCTAGGGTAGGTGGCAAAGGGGTTTGGGGTCAAGGCATTAAGCAATCAGCATGCCCTAGGGCTTACGAGGGACACAGCTTACATCTTCCTTGCTTGAAACAAAACCGATGTGTAAAAGTCAGGATTTCCCAAACACCGCTGAGGTGGTGAGCATTTGATTCGCGCAAGCATTCCCCCGGTCTCCATTACTGATGACTTCCAAATCTATATCGTCGGCTCAGACCTCTCTCCTGAGCTCCATATCCATATATCCAATTGCTCCTGGACATCTCTACTTCCACATGTATGTCCCTCAGGCCCCCCAAATTTCACCGTGTCTAAAAATGAACTCTTAATTTTTCCTCCTTCTACCCCCAACCTGACTATCCTCACAGATTCTCTTTCAAGGTTAATGGGATCACTGTGCACCCAGCCAGGATCCTTGCAAGCACCTTCACCTGTCTCCTTTCCTTCACCTACCTACCACGTATAATAAATAACAGTCACCAAGCATTCTCAGATCTTATTCCCCAGCAGCTTCTGAATCTGGGCCCCGCTCTGTGTTCCAGGGGCGGCGATGAGCAGAGCCCCACCACCTCTCATTCGTACTAACTGCCTCCATGGTCTAACGTTAGAGCTAACTTCCTCTTGCCACCGGGTGACCTTCATGAACACATACCTGGCCAGGTGACTAGTTGCTTGCTCAGAAAACCTTTAAAGGCTCTGACCACTGTCAAGGCAAAGTCCCTAATTCCTGGCCTGGCACTCGTCCTTCAGGTTCTTCTTCTTCTTTTTTTTTTTTAAGATTGTATTTATCTATTTGAGAGAGGGAGAGCACAGAGGAAGGATGAGAGGGAGAAGCAGACGCCCCACTGAGCAGAAACCCCGATGCGGGACTTGATCCCAGACCCCGAGATCAAGACCCGGGTAGAAGGCAGACGCTTAACCGACTGAGCCACCCAGGCGCCCCTCGTCCTTCAAGTTCTGATCTTTGTTACTTCTTCAGCCACATCTGCTCTCTTATACTATGTCCTGTGCTCTCCCCAGCTTAAAATCAGAGTGAGTCAAGGTGGAGGTCTGGGCTCGGGTGGGAGGGAACAGAAAAAGGTATCCTGTCGGACACATCCCCTAATACCTGAGGGCTTCCAGGGGACTCGGAGAATGAGTAGAAGGGCCTTGATGTCTAGGTGGTGGCGTGGGGTGGTAAAAACCCAGGCCTCCTGCTTTCCTTGTGTCTCCCAGGACCAAGTACTGGGGAGAAGCCACAGAGGGCAGGCTTGATGAAAAAGGACTTACTCTCCCGAAAGTAAGTGAACAGGATCTTTTCGGATACTGCTTCAGACCAGGCAGCTGTGGGGTCCCTCGTCCACCCTAGAGATTGCCCACAAACAATCTTAAAAGCAGCATTAGATTGTAGGGTGCTCAGTATAGCATCTGCAAAGCTTGGTTCTCTTGGGAGAAGGACATAGGTCTATAATGAGGCAAGTTGGTGGAGTCCCCTGCTTACGGAACTACAAAGAGGGCTTTCAGATCAGGAAGAAGTTGTGGGGCTCCAGGGCAGGGGAGAGCTAGCCTCCTACAGAGGTGCTGGTGAAAAAGCAGGATGGGAGTTATATAGATGCCTCCCACCCCCAGAGACAGAGGGGAACCAAGACAGGGCTGGGATGGTGGTCAGATCCACATATCCTGGCTTCCAGTTTCAGAAGGCCCTTGCTGCTGGCTCTTCTGGGAGAGGGAAGACAGCCTACCTGATACTCCCGGAGCACCTGCGGCAGGAAGAGAATAAGTCAGACTTGAATCTGAATGGTAGCCCTGACACGTATGAACAATGTGACCTTCAATCTCAGTGTCCTTATCAGAAAACAGATAACACTACTTCCCTCCCAGGGATGTTTGGAAGGTTAAGGAAGACAACATCTGTAAAGTCCCTAATAGGACGGTGGTTTAGAGAGCAGGTCTTGACAATTGGCAATTTCCTCTCCCGAGTTCCCCCTGCACCTGCGCCTTCCCAGATCAGGACAATGTGGGATGGTGGCGTTGGTGGGGAGTTTGCAGAGGCTGGGAATCTTTCTGTTTTTCTGTAAGGAGGACACAAGGGCTGGGGAACTTAGATGCTGGCATGACGGAGCGGCAGAGAGAGCTGCCCACGGGCTGACTGGAGAAAGCCTGAGAGGTGCCCTACAGCCTGAGCCTGTCCATGCTGCCGAGGACAGGGCCTTGGCTTTGGGGGATTCTGGGCCCTGTGCGGAAGCATACTCTGAGCCAGACATCACCCTTTCACCCAGAATAAATTTGGGAGGACACTGGCCCTGTCTAAAATGGTCTTCATTCTTTCCTCCCTCCCTTCGAGCTGTTTCTTTTTCCCTTGGCGATTAGCCATTCTGGGGTAGGCAAAGCATCGCACAATGAACTCAATGAATGCTTCCAGGAAAGTAATTCTGAATGAGACACCCACACAAACAAATGGCTTGACAGTGTGGGATGTGTACGAGTGTGTGTGTGTGTGTGTGTGTGTGTGTGTGTGTGTGTAGTGAGGGTGTAGTGAGGGTGTGCAGAGAGGGGGAGGGGAGCTGGAAACGTGAAATCAGCTGAGATCTTTAGATATTGATCATTTCAGCCCCCATGCCGCTCAACACGTATTCTTCTGTGGACCAGAAATCTATCTAACTTCTCCTCTGTGGACCTCAGAAGTAGGGGATGAGGCAGAGAAGCGCCCAGAAGCAGCTGCTGTTGCTGAGAGGGGGGTGAAAAGGGCTATGGCCCTCCTATGTTCTATGCTGACTCCCGCTGTGCACTCCCGGCGCACCTCCCCAGAGCTCCGGTTTAATTCTCTCCTGTACTACATGTGCTCCTGGGGAGAGCTAAGGGTCCCCAGGGCTATAGGGTCTAAAGGCGATGTGCATTTGACACGCTGCTCCCCCCACTGGCCAAGCATGTCCACTGACAAAGGCCTACTTCTGCAAGCCTCTGCTAAAAAATGCCTCCCCCGTGAGGCTTTCTCTGACCCCCTGAGGCTGATTCCGTAGCATCTTCTCCTACACTCCCACTGTCTTTTGTGAATGCCCCAGAGAAAGTAATGGGCATGCTGGGTTGTAAACTGCTTCTTTTCTCAATAAGATAATAACTATCTTGGGACAGAGACGATCTCACTTTTGCTTAGCAACCTGATACTTAGCACACTGCCTGGAACACAACAGCCTTCCATAAGTATCCCCAGTTCTCCGTTACTGGGAAACGCTGGCCTCAATCAGACCGTAGAGCAAACTGTGTTCCATAAGGACGGCTGGAAGAAGGGAGCTCTCTATGTGCGGCACAGGAGTGATGTAGTATTTTAACATCTGAATCCCAAGAAGTTCCTCCTGCAATCTCTCTTAGTTTCATTTAAGCCAGTTTCTTGGGCATTCCTCATTGAATGGACGAGTGAACAGCTGTCCCCTTGTCAGACATCTCCAGTAATGAAGCCACCCCTGGCCTGCACTTCTGCAATTCTGTTAGCCTTTTGTCGGAAGCTCTTGTTTTCTAAACCCTTTGATCATTTCAGATGCTCTTCTCTGGACCTTTGGACTTCCAGGCATCCTCTGAGAGTGTAATGACCCAAAGTAGGCTTGTGGCTGGTGCAGAGGCCTGCCTGAGGTGAGTGAGGAATGCCCATGCAGATGACTACCCTCCGCTTGTCACACACACCATTAACCAGGCCAGCCATGGGCAAGTCCCAGAGGGAGGCTAACCCCTAGATCTCTTTCCCAGGTTCTTTTATTTTTTTTCCTCCCTGGGGGTCCCTTCCCCTATTTTAGGTACCTCTCACCCTGCTAGTCTCTTCTCCTGAAAGAAACCTTTATTTGCATCGTAATGGGAATCTATGATATGACCTTGCCTGAAGAGTATTGGCTTTTTAACTGATTGTAGAATAAAACATCTGTCTATATATGGCATTCAGAAGGAGAGCGTGGGGAATGTGTTAGGGCAGAGGCCTCAGTCCAACAGCCCTACGCCCTGCTCCAGAAGCAGTCACTGATCGTGCACAGGTATATAGGTGGCTAATTCACGTCTGGCCGAGGGCTTTTCCTCAGCTCATCCTGTGCCCGGATGAGTAGGCAGTAGGATGTGGGATGAGGTTGGCCTGTGTTGATGGTAGGGGACCAACTAGTCTCCTGCTGGGCCCTCTCAAAGCCTCCCAGAGCCTCGTGTTGGGAACCACTTCTCCATCTACCCAGACCCCACCTGCCGGCCGCGCAGCCCCACTGAGTGCCGCCGAGCTCCGGGACACCCCAGCCAAATCTGTGTTCCTGCCAGACTGTGTCATGTTTGTTTTCCACCGTGGGTGCTGTGACCTGGAAAGCAGCCGCCGTGATGCTACACTCGCCCTGATTCTTGCAGCCACTAACTGAACAGTTCGGAGGGAACTGTGCCACAAAGCCGCCCAAGGGCGGGAGCTGATGCGGCCAACTAATTACAGCTGGGGCGCTCCAAAGGGCTGCACCGGGAAGCGGAGCCTTGGAGGGTGGCATGGGGGGGGGGGGCTCCTGCAGGGCACGGGTCCCAGGGGTCAGAGGAAGACCGCTCCTTGGCGGGAGCCTCACAAGGCCCGGCTTCCATCCTCGCGCCCCTGGCTTCCTCGGGTTGCATCTCTTGCCTGATAGACACGGCGGGAGTGAAGATGGACCCTGAACACTGGTTCCTGGTTATTGAAGATTCTGATAATGCTGCCAACCATCATTTATTTCATTTCCTTTATAATAGCATATTCTTATATCGTACTTATAATGAACCAGGAATTGTGCCAAAGGCTTTTCATATTTTATCCCACTTAGAGCTCAAAACAAGCTGCGAGGGAGGTCCTATTATAATTTCCTTTTTACAGATGGGGAAGCGCACCCAGAGAGGTTAAGTAATTTGCTCAAGTTTACATAGTGAGTGGCAGAGCCCACCAGGTCCAGCTCACCCGTGCTTCCAGCCTCCACACGACACTGCCTGAGCTGACCATCCTCTTGCCCCGGAAGAGACCCCTCTGTCATCAGCCAGGAGAACTCATGCCCTATCCTACTGCTCAGGTCCCCCAGCCCCTCTCCCCGGGCTGAGGCCAGAATGTACGACTTTCCAAGAATCTCTGCAGTTGGCTCTGCTGGTCCCTGCCATGTCTCTGAACTTGTCAACTTCCCCCTCCCCGCTCTCTGTTTCCGCTCCCCCTGTGGCTGTGCACACGCCCCACCCCCCTCGGCCTCGCCCCCCGTCCTCTCTGTCTGTGCCTGTCCAGTCTGATGCCTGGAGCACGGACGGCTGGCTTTCTCTCCTTCTTGGCAGCAGGCTGGACGAGCGCTCCGTGCCAGCACCCTTCCCCACTCCAGCCCTGTGGACTGAGAATTCTGGTTTCCTAAACGAACCCAGGAAAGAGATAAAGGATGGTGTACAGTCGCACGCAGGGGCTCTGGAGTCACGCAGCTGCAGCTTCGCTCCTGGTGCTAAAACTTACTAGCAGGGTGCCTTTGATAACGTTGTCACCCCTCATAATGCCTTGGTTTCCTCATCTGTGAAATGGGGCTAATGATCCTTGTAGCTCTGACCTCATACAAGTCGTTATAAGGTCTGCGTGAGATGACATGGGTGCTGAGTACAGTTCTGGGTGCCCGGTGAGCATTCAGGGAAAGGTAGCTGTTATTTTTATTATGAGTTTATGATGAAGAGGTCTGGGCAGAAGCCAGGCTAGCTGAAATCCAGAGGAGAAGTGGCTGGTGTGGAGATGGTCCAGCATGGCTGCCTCTCTGATGGGCCTGTCCGGCTCTTTCCGTGGCTCCAGCAGGCTGTCAGCACCCTAGCCTGGGTTCTTAAGTGTACAGGGGAGAGACTGCCATCAGAACCTCCCAGAGCAGCCAAGGGAGGGGGTCCCAGAGAAGGTGCTCCGGGACGGACACCCCCCCAGCTGATGGACATGCTTTGTTAGTAAAAGCTCCTGTGTCTGAGACTGGGATCAAGAGGGTTCTGCCCCGAGTGGCCCCCGAATCAGGACAAGCCACTGGGGACAAGTTGCCAGTATAGAGGCAGCTAATCTTCTTCTGACTCATCTACTTAGTCCTTCCCTGTTGCTTAGAGTTCTCCTGACTTTAGAGGGCAGTGGGGCCGACTCTGTGCCTGCACATTTTGAGGCCATCCTGGTGCTTAGCCAGAGATACCTTGGATGCTGGATTCAAGATGGCCAATGGTCACATTCCGTTCCACCTTGGGTGTGTATGTGTGTGAGCACGTGTGTGCATACGAGTGTGCGCACTCTTCAGGGTGGGCCAGAGCCCAGCTGACGTGCTCTGCAGGGATCTCTGGCCTTGGTAGCGCCAGCTCTCGTACCCGGCATGAATCCTTTGCTGGCTCTGTCCTAGCTGATAGTACATTCAAAACCTAACTGTTATCTCAGCAGAGTAACTCCATTATTCATCCTGACACCATCCCCCGTTAGCTGTTTGTTGCAGTGATGTTATATTAATGAGGCCTGCAAATAAATGAACGGGAGATCAGAGTGCTGACTTGTTTCTCAGGAAAGCTGGGTGACATATTTATTTATTTGTTGGGAACTTTGCAAGCGAGTCTTTCTGGCCCTGGGCAGGTGGCTTTTGGCCTTTCCTGCAGAGATTTTGTGCAGCCTTACAGATAAATACTTGTAAATGTTCAACTCCCCAGTTTCACGAATGCGTTCACAACTGAGAGAATCCAGGAAAGAAAAAAATCCACTTTCAATTATTTGGGCAAATGGAGAGCAGAAGGAATGCAAGAGCAATGGATCATCTCCAACAAATATTGTATCAACTGTTATTTTTGCTTGGTTTTAAAAAGCAATGCACATGGTTTTCTACATTTGGTTTTCTTTCCCAGTTACACATACCTAAGATAGTATTAAAGAGAATTTATGTTCCCTGAGCATAAACTGGTGAGGGATTGGGCAAGTTAGTGACATTGAAAAATTCACAAAGTAAAATCTACAACATGGTCAATGGACAGATGAGTGTAAAACCAGCCCCTCTACGGCCTGGCATCAGGCTGGCCTTACTGGGCAATGTGGCAGGTGAGTTCAGAAACACATAGGAATATTCTTTGGTACCAAATGGTGATAGGTTCCTGGCCAGTCCCTGAGAACGCCAACACTGAAGATTTGCCCCTTGCATTTCAAGTCTGCTTTGCTTATTCTTCCCCCCTGACCTCTATCATCACCTGTAGGTGTGAGCTACATAGGCCCCATCCTCTGGGCTCCCATTAGCTTGAAAAGAACCAACCACCAGCCTCCATAAATTCCAACTTTCACCTCAACCCCATCACCCCACTGATAGACACAACCAGGAACCAATCGGATCAAGTCTGATAACTCTAATAAACATACAAAATTAAAGTAACCTCTATCCTGTACAGGCAAGAAGGGGGTCACCCTAAGTTTAAACACACCCCAAATGCTCCTCCTGCTCCCCCACCACTCATAGGAATAAGCGTAGACCTAATTATGTCTAGGAAGACAGGTGAAGGTTACCTTAAGGCTCAATACAAAGGGTAGCCAATGCTCCCTGTTTTTCTGGCCTCCCCTGGGACCTTCCAAAAGAATTCTGATCCTGGGCACAGATATTTTTGGTACACTTGCAGTGGAGTGAGGTGGAAAAGTGTATAGCCAGGGAAACCCCTTCCCATCCCTCTGACCAAGATGGCTGGCATGGTATGGTGGGGAGAGTCTGCATTCTGGAGTCAGAAGGCCCTGGTTTTGAATTCGTTCTGCCACTAACCAAATGGGTGACTCTGGGCAAATGATTTACTTCCCTAAGCACTGTTTCCTCGACTCTTAAATGAAGATAATTCTGGGCATCTTGCAGGATTGTTAGGATGAGTAGGTATGCAAAGGTCCTGGTGCACAGTAGAGTCTGGCTATTATTAATACTCCCAGAACTAGGATGTGGATCATGTCTGTTCACGTCCCTGGCCTGAGGTAAGTGTCCTCGTTAGGTGTCAAGACCTGGGTCCCTGCTGTAGTTCTCCTTCTAAACAGAGACAATAGCAAAGGGTGTAGATGAGAAATTTCTGTCCTAGGTCCTTTGGAGGAAGCAGAGTGGCCTGCAGGGCAAGCAGATTCCAGCCTCCTCCAGGTGCCCCATGTTCAGGGATAGGCTGGGGCTTTGCAGTGAAGGACTGCACCCCCTGCCTCCCCTCACAGAACTAACTTATCCATGTGATAGCTTCCAAGCCTAGCACAGTCCATCGCATGCAGCAGTCACTCATTAAATGAATACTTATTTATTGCAATGCTCTGTTATGGGTTGAACTTTATCCTCCTCAAATTCATATGTGAAAGCCCTAATTCCCATTACCTCAGGATGTGACCTATTGGGAGACAGATACCTTTCCAGAGGTAATCAAGTTAAAATGAGGTCATTAGTGTGGGCACTTATCCAATATGACTGGGATCCTTATTTAAACAAACAAATCAGAGACAGACACATGAAGGAATGTCATGCAGAGATGAAGGCAATGCGTCTACAAGCCAAGGAATGCCAAGACTGCTGCTTTCCCAAAGCACCAGAAGTGAGGGGAGAGGCATGGAACAGATTCTCCTCACAGCCCTCAGAAGGGCCCAACCCTGCGGACGCCTGGATCTGGGACTTCCAGCCTCCAGCACTGTGAGACAATACATTTCTGTTGTCTAAGCCCAGCGGACCAACACAGTCACTTTGAGTGGAAACCTCTGTCATGTGAGCCCTAGAGCCCCTCGACCCTTCCTATATTTTTCTCCCCAACCACATATTCGGTGTCTTTTTCCCTTTCTGCCAATGCTGCCCCTTCCCAGCTCAACAGAAAATGTTGCTTCTGGGCCTTCCTTTCTAGCGGGTGGCTTGTAACGTCTTCCTCCCTGAGGCCCTAGCAGTTCTGGAAGCACAGCTTCCAGGTGGGCCAGGCATCTCACGGCCTCTCCAAAGCTCTGCACGTCTCTTGTCCCCGGGGTTGAACAGGTGACACATGCACAGACACCGGCTGACAACTAGAATGGGAGCAGCCTGGGATGCCTCCCACGGAGGACAGCATCATTATCACACCATGGGCTGGCTGCGAAGGAGCGGATGCTGGGTTCTGAGGGGGGCTCGAACCTGAAGTTTATGCAGACTGAGCAATTCTTACATCGGCTGTAAGACTTGTCCTCCATGAAGCTGCCACAGGAGGTGGGTCTCTAGGGGTGGGCTTGGTTGCCATGGAGACAGTTGGGTGAGAAGGGGTTAAGGATGAACACAGCTGTTCATTCAACTAAGCTTGAGCCCACTCCTTTCCCTAATGCAGAACTCATTCGAGGTCACGCATTGATCTCCCCGCCCTTGGGCAGTTCCGGACCCCATTTGTTTCCAGCATTGGAAATTCTGCTGCCTCCTACAGCCAGCACCGGCCACCAGAGAATCCTTCCCCTTTCATCCCTGAAAAAGGATCTTCATAGTAAATGGCTCTTGAGCTGGGCTTGCACGGACTGGGTACACATTTTGAAGGCAAGGGCCAGAGACAAGGGGGAGGTACGTATACAAGGGCACGGATCCCATTGAATTCTGATTATTAAGAAAAAGATCTATGCCAACGTCAAGGAATTAGCCAAGAAAGCCAAGGTAAAGAAAACGAGCTAACTCTTCTTAAAAGTTACTTTTAACAAATGATACATTTTTGGTAACAAATGTCAGAGAGGCACATGAGGTCCATTCTTCCCATTACTGGTGATACTAACTTCCATCACTTGGTAAAAAGCAGTGTCTATCAGGTTTATCCTCTGTAAAGTTTCTGTTTTTCTTGTTGAGATTAGTACATATCTTGTGGGGAGATGGCTTGAGACTATATAAATATCCTATTTTTCATCATACGTTCATTTACTAATTTTAGTATCCATCGGCCTTTCTTCCTGAAATAATTATTACTGTGAATCTTGCCAAATGGTGATTTTCTATTTCCCTAGGTTCTTTAACATTTTTGAGTTAGAATTCTAGTAGAAGAGCTTCCTCCCTCTCCCATGAATTATTTATATGTATCAAGAAGGAGCATAGATTCTTATTTTATTCTATTGTTTATAGTCAATTAGTATCACTTATTTTCTTACTCAGATTGTCCCAGATTTGGCTACTGGGGCCAAATCAAGTTGACTCCTGTGCACTTTTGACATGTACTCCACATTTTTGTTAGTACACTTTGCCATGAGAATATCACGTAAATTAAATTGTGAGGAGACAGCCATCTTCAAATCGAGGGATATTCTACCAAATAATTGTCCTGTACTCTTCAACAGCACTAAGGTCATGAAAGACAAAGAGAGACTGAGGACCAGAGCACTAAAGAAACACGCTAACAGAACCTCACATGTGACCCCGGGTTGGATCCTGGATCAGGAAAAGGGGGACAATCAAATGGGATAATCGGCACAATGTGAATCAGGCATGTATATTACATGGCACTATTGTATAAATGTTAATTTCCTGATTTTGATAATTGTCCTGTGGTTATATAAGATGTTAATTTGGGAGAATCTGGGTGAAGGGTATATGAAAGTTCTTTGTACTATTTTTGTACCCTTTTATAAGTCTAAAATTATTTCAAAAATGAAAAGTTAAAAAAAACTGAAGATGACTTTTAAAAGGGAAGGAAGGGAGGTTGAGGGTAGGAGCCGCAAAAATGAAAGGAACTATTCCTGATCATAGTGGATGAAATATTCCAGGCCTGGATCCTCCCTCCTGCATGTCCTGTCCCGAATGATGGCCCTTCATGGCTTGAGACACAGCATGGATTTGTCTCTCTTCCCTGGAGAGGCTCTTTCATTTCTCCACAGCCTCTACTTGAAAAACGCCAACAGGAGACCCCACTTGCTTGGGGCCTCCAACTCCTGTTGCTGTGTTCACTGGGAAAATCAATTACAGCCTAATTACCTCCAGGGGTTAATTAGCATCATGTCGCTTGGGTGTCCTCTGTGAATGGAGCAGCCCGTCAGTCTACGGTCAGTGAGCAGGGGTGACACGGAGGCAGAGATTTCCCAGGGACAAGCCTGCCTTAGGGCTGGGAAGGCGGGGAGTAGACGGGGCCGAGGCAGCAGCTGAGGCAGGGGGAGGTGAGAGGAGCCGATGGAAGCGAGTCCCTGCCTGATTTAAGTTACCCTACGCCACAGGTGCAGAGACATAGAGACCGACAAGTACAGCTGCAAGACATACAGGGCAGAGCAGGTTCCAGCAGTTGCGGGAAATCACTGGCATCAGGGAGAAGGCATGGAGTCCTGAGCAGCTCAGGGAGCTGGCTGTGTGAGGGCAGGGGTGGGGGCCCCACCAGCAGTCCCTGCAAGCACTTTCGCGGCGAGATAAAGACACGGGATGGAGTCAGTAGACACTGTCACGGGCCACGTCCAAGAGTAAAATGAAATTGAAGAAGTCTGATCTTTGAGGGGCAGTGTCTCCACGCTCACCGCATCTTCCCACCAGGATGGATGAGAACCTAGCTAGCAGGAGACACTCTCCCACTGCACTGTGCTTCCCCGGGGATGCCCTGCCATGTGGACGGATGGCATCTTCCTGGTCTACCTTAGCTAGGAAGGCTGGACATCGAGGAAGGGGGAGTCCTGCTTCTTGCGCTGTGTTACTTGAGCAATCAGAGACTTAAAAGTAGTTCTCTAATTCCATAGATCTGAGCTTAAATACCAGGTCTGCCACTTATCAGCTATGTGAACTGGGGCAACCACGCCTCTCTGAGCCTCATTTTCTTCACCTGTAAAATGGAGGTGAGAATATTTACCTCCCACGGTGGATGTGGGATTAAATGAGACGGTGCCAAGCACACTGAATAAACATCAGCTCCCTCTTCAAATAACCCATCTGTAGGTTAACAACACTCATTTGATCTTGAGGGTTTTCTTTCTACGGATCTGAAGCTTCAAAACGATCGCAGGGATGTTTGAGAAGCTTCTCAATACTCTGTGACATAGGTGAGAGCCAAAGGTGCTTTCTTTGGCTAGCAAGGAAAATGAGCCAGGAAGAGGGGCAGTGCATCCACTCGGGGAAGAGGCAGAAAAGGAGCAGCCCCTCACTGCTTTCTTAAATGAGCAGACCACAGTGCTACCTGCCCGCACCTTTATTCCCAGTCACCATAAGGAACGTGCAATTAGTTTCAAAGCATAAGTGACATCCGGTGAATAGGGAGCCGTGAAGAGTGATGAACACGTAATGCAACCAAAGTTAAATACAACTGTTCCTCTCCCAGGCCATTCAAAACCCGAGCAGCTGCTTTTGCATTCACATCATCTATTCATCTGCCTTTGCAATTTGCTATTCAGGAAACATCATTTATTTTTCCAGGATAATTAATTACCTATTTCTTTCCATTAAAATGCACAAACAAATTGGGACAGAGAGTAAATTCTTGGGAAATGGCACGGTGGCCAATGTAGTGCCTGCCTTTACTTTCTTCTTCTGCGTTCAACTTTGCAACTCGGAGCTAATTGCGGCTCCTGAAATCACATTTCTGCTGAGAAAAGCTAAACCTGCTCTCTGAAATGTTTACCCACCACGCAGCCAATTTCCTGTCCCCACCTGGCTCTGCCGGCCTGGCAGGGAGGCTGGGCTGGCTCTACCTCCCTTGTGTGCACGCGCCCACGCCGACGTGCAGGCGCATTCACACACTGGCCTGAGGACACACATCCATACGCTTGTCACTTACACCCAGACGCGGGCCATCGAAACGGCCGAGAGAGGCTTCCCACACCCCACATTAAATGTGCACTACACTTAGAAGAATTCTTCCATGTGAACTCCTCTCCCGCTGCCCACCCAGCCCGGGCCGGCTCCTGGCCACGCTGCCCCGCTCTGGGAACTTGTGGGACTCACCTCGGTGATTTGAGGGTTGGAGCACTTAACGTTGTGGCTGGACCAGTCAAGCCAGGGGCTGGAGGGGCTGGTGCAGTGCTGCTGGAGGGTGCACCTGCGCTCGCCGCTGCACCAGCCACACTCGAACTTCCGGTCAGCCTTCAGGCAGAGGCCGCAGCTCTCCCGCTGGGCCGCACACTTGTAGAGATGGACTGCAAAGAGAGGGGGCGACACAGCGGGATTGGCGAGGGCTCCTCCCGACCGCGCCTCTTCTTGGAGGCATGGCGGAAACCGTCCCCGGCACGGGTAACACCGATGATCGCCATCATCCTTGCAAGAATAACTGATGGAGGACAAACACTAAATTGAGCCTCTTCATTGCTGAAAGGTACTACAGAAAATGTTATTTAAGAGTTCTGGCTCTAAAGCAAATCATATCAGGGCTTTGATGGTGGCCTCGCTACTTCCTTAGCGATGTGACAGAATGTCACCTCCCTGAACCTCGTTTACTTAATCTATGACATGAGGATGATCGTTGTTTTGTGGGAGGTTTGAGTGAGGTGCTGCGTCTTAAGTGCTTAGCACAGTGCCCGTAGCATACCTGATGGGCCCCACAGGCTTATTCTCTTTTCTTGGAGGTCACATTACATTCTTCTGCACTGTCTTTCCTACTTGGGGCCCTCATCACAACAGGTAAGGACTGATTTCCCCATTTCAGGTAAAAATGAAGCTCAAAGAGGTATATAATGATTTTTTAAAAGATTTTTATTTATTTGAGAGAGACAGAGAGAGCACAAGAGGGGGAGAGGGCCAAGGGAGAGAGACCAGCAGACTCCCCACTAAGTGGGCTCAATCCCAGGACCCCAAGATCATGAGCTGAGCTAAAATCAGACTCTTAGCTGTCTGAGCCACCCAGACATCTCAATATATAATGATGCTTGAAGCTTGCTAAGGTTAGTGCCCTGAGCTAGGATGGTGCCGTTGCAGCTCACTGTGCTGCTAGACTGTAGATCCTGAGAAGAGAGAGGCATGCCGCCCATACACTGGGGACCGGGTGGTCTGGGAGAGAGGTTAGCTTGGCTTCAAGAAAGGCCAGGTGGCTGGCAAAGTGTGGGCAGAACTGAGAAGGAGAGAGAGTCAACATAGTCCTGTTCATAGCCCCTTCAGTGGGGGGTGACATTCCCACAGAGGACAACCTAGCTACTTAACAGGTCACTTGTGGAGTCTGTAGACCCTTGGCCTTTGCTTTTGTCTCTTACTGACTTAGAAGCCCGGGGCACGCCAGGCTGCAGAACTGTGTTTTGGGAGCCTGGGACTTCATTGTTGCCTACTGATGTTTTGAATTCAGAATCCTGAGTAGAATTCTCCAGAGGTAGAATACTCAGAGAGTCATTTTCAACTTTTCTGGTCAAGCAGACATAAGCTTTCAGGCCTGGGGGGTGGGGATGGGGGCGTGCCTGTGCTGGAGATCAGGTACAGGCCTCAGGGGAGGGGCATATTTTTATTCCTCTATAGGTACTCATCCTGTTCCTCTGCTCTGTCAAGTGTCCCTCAGTCCCAGCTGCAGGGACTGCATTTAAACGTCCTCATACCCAGGGCTGGTAGAAGGCAGGAAATGGGAACCTTAAGATGAACAATTACAGAGTGAGCATTTATTAACATGCACAAATGGTGCGCACCTCATTTGGTCTTCATGCTGACCCCAAGAGGAGAGCATCCCTTCCCGCATTTCACAGGGAAGGAAACTGGGATGAAGGCAGGGGCAGTATGTAGTCTGAGTTCCCCCATCTATAAGTGAAAGCGCCAGGATTTGATCCCTGGTTTCTTGGTTTCTAGAACCCAAGTCCATAAGTACCGTGGCCGTCTCCACCCACCACGGTGCACAGCCTCCAGAAACACCTGGGCTCTCAGAGGCACGAACATGGAGATGGTGCTACCCAGGCACTCCAAGATGTTTAGCCACCAGGGAGGGCTCTCACGTGACAGGCTGGATGTGGCTGTTTTCCTCTGTGCTCTAGGTGCAAAGGCCACCTCTGGGAACCAAGCCCAGATCCTCAGAAGGGAGGATGTCTATCTCTCAGCCGTGGGGAAATTGGGCCAGGGTATAAGGAGAAAGAGAGTAGAAATCTCCCTGGTTCAGTTTCTTTCTCCCAGCCTAAGTGGTGTTGATTTCCATGCCAGCATGTAGGTGGGGGCCTCTGGTGGCTCTGGTCCTCTGTCTACGTGCATGGGTGACCCTCAGGCCGAGGGAGAAGCTGGGGCAGCCCTAGCTACTTCAAGTGTAGTGAGATGTGGCTCATGGTGTGAGGAGAGGCGTCTGGAGGGCAGAAGGCTTGACGTCCCACAGTGTCCCGAGCTGCTGGAAGGACAGTGGTGTGGTCCAGCCTGTGAGCTCTGAGACTGGACATCCTTGGTTCAGATCCTGGCTCTTACTTTCTGATTCAGCCTGTTTTATTTCCCCCTTTCCTTTTTCAGCTTTATTGAGGTATAATTGACAAAAAGAAATCATAGGTATTTAAAGTATATACTGTGATGATTGGATATACATATACATCGTGCTAGGGTTCTTCCCATTTAGCTAATTAACATATCCATCACTATATATATATATATATATATATAGTTTCTAATCACTATATATATAGTGATTATAAATATATATTTAGGTTGTACTCTTTTAGCAAATTTCAATTATACAATGCAGTGTTATCAACTATAGCCACCGTGCTTTGCACTAGATCCTCAGACTTTATCCATCTTATAGCTAAAAGTTTGCACCCTTTTAACAACCAACCCCTAGCAACGACTTTTCTAGTCTCAGTTTGTATGAGTTTGACTTTTTTTTTTTTTTTTTTTTTTTTTTAAGATTCCACATACTTGTCTTTAAAGGCTGGAGCACCTCGTGAATTTGCAAGTCATCCTGTGCCGGGGCCAATGTTAATCTGTGCACCGTCCTGATTTCAGTATATGTGCTGTAGAAGTGAGCACTCCTGGTCCGTTTCTTAAACTCTTTGGGTCTCGGTTTCCTTATCCATAAAATGGGAATAATACTAGTACACACCTCTCGGGGTTCTTATAAGGATTAAAGAAAACAATCTCAGAAAATCACCGAGGGAGGGCCTACCCACGGCGAGTACCTGTCACATTGCAGTTGCTTTTGTCCCTCTTGCTGCGCGGAGGGTAATGCCTACCTGGCGCGTGGGGGGGGTTGCTCGTGAATTTGGAAGACGATGAATGAGGGTGGCCCTCATGGGGTTTCCCTCCCGGGTCAGCCCAGCTCCTTGCTGAGCTTACCTGTAACAGTTGTGGGCTCGCGTCCTCCTGCCCGTCCCCCTCCCCACCCTAGAACCAGGGGCACAGCCTCACAAACCTTTGTGCAGCGATGGGACCAAGGACAGGGGAATCAGACCCTAACTGGAGACAGCTCTCTATTTCCCTGGAAACTGGTAGGACGTTCCTGCTTGCTGCTTTCCTAGGTCAGGTTCTACAGATACTTCAAAGCCTTCGGAAGCCAAAGGAAAACGTGATGAGCCGGCAGCCGCCTGGCGGATGCTCTGGTTGTAATAAAACAGGGTTCCCAACAGGACTCCTTTGATGCCTCCAAATGTTGCTTTAGGATCCTCTGAAGAGTTCCGCTGACAGAGGGAGTGTATTATTCATGGCACAGCGGCTGGCCGGCTCTGATCCCTCGCCCCAGTCTTTCCCGGGGTCAGGAAAAGATCAAAACTCTACCCGGAAGTAGCAGCTCACCTTTCAGGTCCTGCGGGTTGTCGATGATGAAATTGCCATTCCACACCACAGCGAAGTCCACGGCCAGGTTGCTGATGTCCATCCCATCATACTGGTACTGCGGGGAGAGGGGCAGGGGGTGCATGGCTCGTGAGGCTCCCTATCAGAGGGGGTCAGGGATGCTGCAGGCATCTAGGGGGACCAGGACTACAGCAGGAGAGAAACCAGGGGGGCTCTGGCTATCTCTGGGCTGAGAAAGGAGCAGAGGGAGAATCTGGGGAACCCCATTTGCTGCTGGAGTGATGTCTATGGCACCCTCCCCCTGACTCCCAGTCACTAATGCCAAGCGGATCCCACCCAAACCCCTTAGTGTGGTGCTCAGTGCCTCCCGTAATCCAAATCCAAACTCACTTCTCTAACCTTCTCTTCCACTGCCCTCCTATAGAAAGCTCTGAATCCACCTGTCTCCAGAGCACCCGCCCCAGTGCCTCTCTGTCTCCATTCAGCTCACATCTCCTAAGGAACGCCTCTCTCTCCCTAGGGCCTCCACCCTTCAAGCTGCCTGTGTTCTTCTGGTCCAGCTCAGACTCACCTTCCCCAGCGCGTCTTCTCTGACATTCCTTCCCCAAGCCCCAAGCCCCCTGTCCCTCGGCATTGCCAGTTTCTGTCCCTCACTTCCTGAGAGCCGCTCTGCATCTTTTCCGTACAAGTCCAGTCTCTCTAGCAAGTCCACGTCCTGCTGTGCAAACCCCACCAGAGCCTTGAGCAGAACATAATGCACAACAAACAGGGCTGCAGCAGTAGGTGGACTGGGCACTGCAGGGGTCCTCTGGCTGCATGTGAGCTTTACTTTGGCCAAGAGTCCATTAGGGAAAGAGCTCAGAGCTTCTGGGCACAGATCTGACCAGGCCGACCATGAAAGGCCTCAAGCTGTGGCCGGAAGTCCACTCTCCCATGCTGGTCTTCAGAAATAGGCTGTCTGGTGGCCCGGCCCCTGCCCTGCCCCTCGGTGAAGAAGGCCTCTGGGAATCCCCTCCCCAGAGACCTGGCCCGCCCTGGCCACGGAGCTCTCAGGGCAGGCCACGTTCCTGTCCGCCCTCCTGCCCCCGGCCCTTCCTCCCGCTTCCTCCCTTTGTCCTGTTGCATTTCTTCCTCATCCCACCTTCGCCTTGTGCTTGGCGGCCTTCCACTGATTACAAATTCTATCAAGCGCCTGTGACCTGGGAATCTGACAGCCCCCTGATAAGAAGCCCAGATTCTCTTTATCTCTCCCAGGCGAATTAGCTTCCCTCAACACCTTTGTCACATCACCCCCCATCTCCAGCTGACCCCCCATAGTCAGAGACAGGCGTTGGCAGATAAAAAAGATCTTCTCTGGGCTAGTATTATAATTAAACACCTTGTGCTTTCTGTCTGGCGTGCGGGGCTGGTTTAACCCTTGCCACTCTTGAAACTCACTGCTCCCTCCTTCCCCCCACCACCTCCCCTCACGCCGTTCTGCTGCTGAGCTCCTGGCCCGCCGTCCTCTGCTTTATGCCTAAATGGCGACGGCGGTTTGCAGGGGAATCCACTGGCTTTGGCTGCAATTTCACCAAAGGCCAAGAGGTCTCTCTGAACTCAGGAAGAGCACAAAGCTCTCAACTGACGCCAGGGGTTCCTCGTGTCACTCGGCTTCCTCTGTCACCACCAACCTCCTCTGCTCTGGTTGAGGGCTACTGGGTGCCGGCACCCTCCTCTGTCCCCGGGGATGTGGGGTCAGCCTGTGGACCGGAGGGTTCTGGGAACTGGGGCAGGTGAGGCTTAGACCTGGGCACAGGTGTGAGAGATAACCCTGCTGTGGGCAGGGCTCGAGTGTGAGCCCTCTTACCGAGCTGTTCTGGCACTGGACGCTGGAGCTGTTGAAGCGCAGGGCGGGCACGCGGTGGACTGCCCCCTGGATGCTGAGGACGCACTCATAGCCTCGCTGGCCCGACTGGGGCTGGGGCAGGTTCCGAGCCTTCAGAGTGATTGGCTTAACCTCTCCGACTGGTATCAGAATTTCCTCTGTGGGCACCAGCTGGGGACAGTCCTGCGGGAGCAAGCAGAGAGACGCCATCTGTCCCGACTCACACCTTCCTCTGCATCTCAACCGGGGCAGGGGGCCGGACCCGGGGGCCCGGCCAGACCCTCTTGCACCCGGGTGGGCTGCCCACGAGAAGGATGTACCTTGTTTAAGGGGCACGGGGGAGTCGGCAGGGGAAATGAAATCTATCTCTTAGCTCCTGGGGCTTTGATATTGTCATCCCCCGCCCACACGTTGTCCCCGATCTGGTGTGCATGTTACAACTTAGGAATTAATTTCAAAGCGCCGGTGTGTCAGGCTGTGGATTTTATCTCCTGCCACATAGATAAAAGAGGCCCCTGTGTGTCCCTCTCCCTAGCCTGGAACGCCCACCTCTCAGTTTCATCCCCTCCCCAGCTCCTGTCTTCCTTGCATGGTCCAGCCGGAGGCACTCTGTTATCGACAGCTTCAGCTTCTCCTCTCCGGCTGAGTTGGCCTTTCCAGAAGGGGGATCAGCCCTCCCGGCAACGCTCTAAACACTTGCTTTGGCTTTTTATCTCATTTCATTACCAGGCCCTGCATGAATGCCAAGTTGCTTCGGAAAACAAAACTGAAAAAAAGAAAGTCTTGGTGGGGAAGGGCTGTGGGAAGGGCCATGAGAGCCCAAGGAAGTGAGAGAGCCAGATTGATCTTCCCGAGTTCTCTTCCTAGATGTTGCTTCTCTCCCGAAGGTCAGGTTGCCACCTTCCTGAAGCTCTGATCGCTGGCCCGCTCTCTCCCTCGTGGGAAAGACAGAGCCCAGCAGCCTCTGGCAGTGAGGATGGTAAGGGCCAGCCATCTCTGCGTGTGATCATTTCCTGTCTCCCAGGGACCCACTGCGGAAATTCTTGAGGGAGGCGCCTGGCTCGGCATCCCCTTCCCCTCTGCAGTGGTTCTCAGAGGGAGCATTTGGGAGCATTTGGGGCTTGATGTAGCTATCCTGCTGAGGGGTGCTACTGGCATTGGGGCCGGAGCTGCTGAACTGCCTGTGAGCTGTGGGACAGTCTTGAACAAGGAAAACTGTCCCCATCCCAGTGCTAAAGATGCTCCCTGCTAAGAAGCCGCTCATGACACAGGCAGTGTCGAGCAATGGACAGCCTCAGAATTGGGAGGAGACCTAGGGGACCCCAGTGGGAGGCTGAGGAAGTCTCTTCTCTCCTCTGGGCCTCAGCTACAAGCCCTCACCACCTGGCCTCTGCCTCCTTCTTCTCCGGGGGCGCTCACGCATCCTTCTTCCCCCGAGGCTCTCATGCATCCTGCTCCAGCCATCTGGGACTTCAGGTGAATTCTGGGGCGGGGGGGGGGGCTGTTCCTGACTCATGGGCCTCTGGTCCTTTGAAGATGCTTTTCTCTCTACCAGAAACACTCATTGCCAAGCCCTGCCCCCTTCGACCTCCTAGCCCCTGCCTTAGCCCCTCCGTAGCTGAATGCCTCGTAATTAGCCTTCAAATTCAGCTCTGCAGCTCCTTTTCTGGAAAGCTGTCACTGACCCTTTCCCTGCCCTGGCCTTCAGGATGGGTTATGGATGTTCTCCCATGATCGCGTTTAGCCCTCAGAATTGCAATTGCCTGTTGACTCATTGTCCTCGCTGGTGTGTGAGCCTGCAGGATCAGGCTGCATCTCATCCACCTGAGTACCCCGTCTTTACCCCAGTTCCTGACATGTCTTGGACACTTGGCCGTTGCTCGTGGGAGGGTAAACAGAAAATGAGAAAATGAAGTGACAGATGAAAAGATTGCAAACTTTCCCTCCACCTCCGGCTTCCTACATTCTTCAGAGCTGAGGGGAGAGCCCTGCCTTCCGGGCACCAAGAGACTTGAGAAGCAGTTTGATTCCAAAGCTGGGGTTGGAAATGGTCACTGCTTCTGGAGTCACATGATTACTAAGTAGGCCTGTCCAAATCTAGTAAGGAATCCTGAGAATTTATGAAACGCTGGGGAAATTTTCCACAGAATCTTATCGAGCAGGACCTGGATGAACCTCCTGGGGTCACTGGTGCCCTCTGTCACCTGTAGGGCGACTGCATGTGAGGACGCCCAGCAGACAAGGTCTCTAAAAGAGACAGGATCATAAGGCAACCCCGGAGCAGATGGGTCCCTGTTTAGAAGCTAGTCACTCAAGCTGCCAACTCATAAACGCGCTCTTTACTGCACTTTTCCTTTCATGCCCTAAGGGCACGCTTGACAGTCTTTCATATATTTATAGCCAAGAAAAAAAATGAACACCACTTTAGGGAAACCCAGGTATCCTCTGGAAAAGGAGATACTACTTCCTGTCGGCAGCTAAAAAATCCCCCTAGTGTCTAATAAATTAAAATTTTAATTTAGACTAGAAATAAAGCTGAATTATAAGGAGGGTGTGTGTGTGTGTGTGTGTGTGTGCGTGTGTGTGCGTGTGTGTCTGAGACAGAGAGAATAAATTTTCAGACACAGAACTAGTTGATACATTATAAGTGATGACTTGTTGTTTTTCATCTCTAATGAGCTCAGAGAACAAATTCAAATTTTAGCAGCACAGTCTTAAAGATGTGTTTCTGGAAGTATGATGTCTTGCGTTAGTAAACAAGATTGTAGGATCCTTTTAACTTTGACAAATTTACATATGTAACAAATATATTTATATACGTACTTATTGTATCGCATGTTTATTTACATATAATACACACATGTGTGCACATCCTCATCTTTTTGTCTGGGTTAAGTCTGATCCAACCTGGAGGTTAGAGAATCGTAAGAAGACACTTTATGAGTACTCCTTAGGAGTTTTATTTTTCTTCTTTTTTGAAGGGATTCTAAAATTTTAGAAAAGGGTCCATGATCTGCTGTTTCGGACTTTCTGGGACTAAATTTAAAGACAATGATTAGGAGCTTCCCAAATGCCGAAACAGGTTCTAAGATTGCCTCAGTAGAAACAGATGTCTTATCCTTTGTTTTTGTTTTTTTTCCTTTTTTTTTGGTTTTGTTTTGTTTTTGCTATTTCAGGCCACACGGAGTAGGATTCTTTCTTTTATTCTCTAGGGTAGAGGAAAGAAGGGGTTGGGGGGCAGGTGTCCTGTCTTCTTGGGAAGCAGGGGAAGATACAGAACGCTTGAGTTGTGAGTGGCTCAGGTGAATATGTTGATGAGGGAGCAGCGAATCCTGAGTAGCAATGGCAGTAGTGAAGGCTGAGGGCAGATGCAGGAAAGCCAGAAGCCCAGAAAACTGCCAAGTTGTGGGAACTTCAATGCCTCCGGGCCTTGAGGAAGGCGTTGGGTTTCATCAGATACAATGAGGCCACTTACAATCCAATTGTTTCTTGGAGCGCACACACACACACACACACACACACACAGTTGTTGTCCTAAGAATAAGAACACAAATGATCACGCTATGCTTTTCCTGCAGAATGTCAAGACGGTTGTCAGTGTTAAAATGCCCATCGCTATTGCTGGTCTCCACTGTCTTTAGGTCATCTTACTCCTCTCTCTGTCTCTAGGCCAACTTGGCAGCAGGATCACCTCCTTGGCAGCAATCTGAGTTTCTGTCAAGATGAACAGATGTCCTATTTCAGAATATCCTGAGGACGGGGGTAGTCTGGGGAGGAAGAGCCACGGCTCCGGGGAGGGCAGGACTCTGGCATGGGAGCCCCGCGTGGCTCGCGGCCACATCACCCACTCTGCTTGGCTGTGCTTCTCAGCTCGGGGGACCCTTCGGCCCTCGGAAACGACTTCTCCCGTGTGGAAATGGCATTCTCTTCACCCGCTGGACTTCAAAGAGAGAAAGCAGCCAGTATCCTGGGAAGTTAATCGGATTTATTTGGTTCTATCTTTCCCCTGGGACAGGGCGTAAAGAAGATATTTATGTATCTACATCTCACTAGGCCTGCTTTAGCCATGGAAGGAGATGAGCTTTTAGAGCTGAAAGCCATACATACTCCCGCGCACGCCTGCTTGCTAACACCATGTCACAGCTTGACCTGGCCCAGGGAGGCAGAGATTTGGGGGGCCCCATCAGAGATCAGCTGTGCTCTGCACGGTGGAAAGGTTTGGCTCATAACCCTAAAAGAGCCCAAGAGATGGTCCAGTTGAAGTTCAGTTTCCTCATCTATAAAATGGGGCCAGAAATACCTGACAGGCCTAGATGGCTTAAAAGAGGCCTACGAAAGTATGTTGTAAGTGGCAATAGACTGGATTAACAACATGAATATGACTGTATTTCTTGTGTGTGCATGTGGGTGTGTCCGTGGGGGGGCACGACGATGCAGGATCAGAGGATGTCGACTTCCTCATAGTCAGCCTGGGGAACGTTTTACTCTGAGTCATGCTTTCTGCATGTATCTGATGGTCTTAGGAAAATTGCTGAACTTACCTAAACCTCTGTTTACTCATCTGTAATAGAACCCATTTTATAGAGATTTTATGTCTATAGAAAATGTTGCATATACAATATGCACTCAAGAAATGTTCACTACCAATATTTTTATTTTGAATTAGGTACTTTCTTGTCAAGCTTAAGTGTGGACTTGGTCCATCAGACCTCTGGAAAGAAGTAGGCAGATTTACCTCATGTGCTGGCTGGCCGTGTATCTGTACGTGGGGACTCCTGACCCAGATTCCATGGGAGCCTCCCCATCTGGGGAGATGGATTTGTACCAGTCCCTGCATACCCCAAACCCTCACAACCAAAGAGCATAAAGCCAAATTGGAATCCGGCCGGCAAGTGTGGCTGTGGCCATGGAGACAAGCAAGCTAACTGGCTCTGATTTTCTGCAGAAAGCATACTGTACTCAGCTCTTTTGGATGCCGGAGTTCTCTGTAGCCTTGGGCAAAAAACCTAAATTTTTAGCATCTTGGTTACTACATGTGTCAAATATGAATTATGTGGAACTGCAGGTCTGTTTCGAGAATCAGTTGAGATGCCACATGTCCGTGACTCTGAATCTTTAGACTCATTTGCGATGGGGCCCAAGAATTTGAAAAATTTTTTAAAGATTTTACGTATTTCCGAGAGAGAGAGAGATCACAGAGGCAGAGGGAGGGGGAGAAGCAGACTCCCCGCTGAGCAGAGAGCCCGATGGGGGGGCTCGATCCCAGGACCCTGGGATGATGACCTGAGCTGAAGGCAGCCACTTAACTGACTGAGCCACCCACGTACTCCAAGACTTTGAATTTTTAACAAGTACCCAGGTGATGCTGATGTTACTGGTCCCCCTACCCTGACATACATGCTTTGAGAACTCTTGGCACATTTGAGAGAATTACAAACGTGTGCTACAGTCATGTTCCATATACATCAATGGAGCTAATCAGTTATGTATTGTTTCAAGGAAATGGACATAAAATTTTGATTCAGAGTTAGGGGGCCCTTACTGGATGTATGAAAGAGATATTCTAGGACCCCCAAAGAGGTACCTAAGGGATTTCCAAACCCCAGAAAAACCTAAAGACATCAGATCAGACTCCTAATACAGTAAAGAACACCTCACCCAAGGTGGACATGTGTGCTTCTGCTGTTGCCCACATTTTCAGGAATGGGCTCCCCAGAAGCAGAGCTTTGGATTGGAAAAGAGCAGGGCCTGGGAGCTATTTGCTGGGAAGGGATGAGCGAATGGCTGTGGCCAAGAGCCCTGGCAGTATTTAAGGCAGCTGAGGAAGTGGCCCTCACAAGCTTGCTGGGAACCTGAATCGATTTTCTTTCCTGGGCGAAGTCAGGAGCCAGACACAGACCGGACTTCCACCCCCGACCTCCAGAGAGCCAAGCCCCAGGCCCGCGTCAGGGGCCTGTGCTGATATTATCAGCAGTAGGAGAAGGGCAGTCCGGCCCAGCCCCACTCAGGAGAAGCAGGAACGTGAGCGGGGACGAAGGGTAACTCTCCGTCCCAGGCCACAGACATTCAGGAAAGAAAGTGAAACTAATAGAGGGTGAGAAGCCTTTGGGGTTTCCCCCCCAGGCCTCCTGCGGTATTCACTCAATCCGAGTGGCCGGGTGGCAACAGCTTCTCTTAGGCCCAGCTCTCTGGAACATTTCGGTCGCTCCCCGGTGGCGGAGAGGGAACCGTGTTCTAGTGACTTCTAAAGGGCACGAAGGGAGGCCGGTATGTTTCCAATTAGCCTTCTGGCCTCCACACCCCGGCAGAGTTTATTTGTCTTGCTCTGTGCGCCACTCCTCCTGCCCTCGCTCCAGCTGCAGGCCCCTTTCAGGCTTGGCTTTGGGTTTCTCTCTGCCCAAGGGGGAGCCCCTAGGAGAAAACTTTCTCGTCTAGATCTGCACTTCTCTCTTTCTCTCTCTCTCTCTCTCTGCATTTTGTGGTCAGCCTCGCTTTATTTTATTAAGGAACTTAGAAGTTTAGAAGTGGCCCATGTGAAGGTCAGTTTCTGAGACCCTTTATCACCATCTTTTCACGGCCGGGCCTTTGCCTCTGAGCAGCCCCGTCTGTGGCTTCTGCTGTTCCCGGTCCGCCCTGCCCCCCTTCGCCATTCTTCCGTCAACTCCCCAGCTGGGTTAACCACCCTCCACTCCATACCCGCAGCCCTTGGGTCCTATCCTCTGAGTAAGAAGACTGGCCTGAAAGCAGTTCCACACTCTTGCACAATCCCAGAGCTGGGATTAATTTGCAGGGTCCACTAAGACCAGGGTAGATCTTTCAGGCCAGCTACATCAAAGCACACCAACTGGCTGGAGGGAAATCTTTTTCTGAAAGGTTTTCAGGGCACTAGATAACTGTGTCCATCACGCTGGGGCACCTGCAGACGGCCTGTCTTAAATACCCCCCGTGGGTACCAACTATGTTTCTCTCTTTCAAGACGGGCCCATTTTTACATTTTTCTGGCTGAATGTAACATGTATTATTTCAGAAACTCAGAATAATTCAAGGCCATGGGTGTGTGTTTGAGAAACAGTTTCAAGGCCTACTATATTCTTATTTATTTATTTATTTTTTTACCTTTTGAGGTATAATTGACAAATGAAATTGTAAGGTATTTAAAGTATGCATCATGATGATTTGAAATATGTATATCAAGGTCTACTTTCTTATGTTTATTCATGGAAACAACCAGCATTTCTATCAAGATTAGGAGACACAGAAGACTCTATTTCTTCTTTTCTTCCCATAAGACTCTATTTCTTGAAATCATGGACAAATGTATCCAAGGAACCCTTCCTATCAATGGCATTTGGGTAAAGTGGCCATTCCTTCCTTCTTTCATGCATGCATTCTGCAAACAGTCACTGAAGAAGACACTGAGGATTTAAAGATAAGATGTAGCCCTTGCCTTCAAGAAGCTTCTAGTCTACTGCAATGGCAACAGGTGTATGGAAAGAGTATAGTAAAATATGCACATGCTACGCTGTCGCTTATTTACATTTGCGGATTTTCTAAAAGGTGGAAGAAGAGGGGAACGTGTGTATACACACATGTGCAACTTGTATGACTACATAGGCCTCTACAGTCGTTCAAACCCAACCTACTGGCCATGCTGCAGTGTGAAAAACATTAAACACGAGAAAGGGAAATTGACCAAGCAGGCTTCATTTTCCTAAGGCATGCTGTGAATGTGTACGAAAGTCAACATCAGTAGATAATCATTGGATGTGATATTCCTTGGAAAGACAAGCAATTTGATATTTCACGGTGTTGATAACAAAGGTGGGTCAGGCCTTGGGGATGGAACACTGACTGTATAATAAGCTGGGGCTTTTAGCAAGGCCTGGTTCTTTTCACCAGCTGAATTTCCTTCTCTTTCTGGAAGGCCACCCACCCAGTCATACATCAGAGTCAAAGAATCATTGAAACTTGGAGTTGGAAGAGAGGTTGTCATGAAAGAATGGTTGAGAGTGAAATGTTCTGTTGAATCAGACTGTGTCTGCAGCCAAGCAAAGGGCTTAGACTCAAAGAATCAATGTCATTCACTGCCCTCTTCTAGACAATGGAGTCTGGTTGATTGGATATGTCCTCAGCTTTTAGTCTCAACCCTCAGTTCCCCTCAAGCCTTTGAATGTAGAGAGTCTTAAGAGTCTAGAAGAGACAGCACATTTCTCTGCCTCTGGGGTATTTTCTGCCACTTTTTTTTTTTTGCGTTTTATAATAATGGGGCTTACTAACATATAGAATCGCCAGGAAGAAGACCAAGATGGGTCAGGGCAAGGAGGTGGCCAAGCCACTGGACGGCCCATCTGAGAAGGGAGGGCCACTCAGACTCACTGGGAAACACCACCATGCCAAGGTGCGCCTTGCTTACCTCTGAAATATTGATCCGGCCCTCTTGGAAGGAGCAAGTGGTGGGGTCGTGAGTGCAGAGGTTCCGGTATTTGCACCAATGGCAGCGGAAGGCGCTGTTGACACAAGACAGGCACCTGCAGGGATGGAGATAGTAAGAGGCAAAGAGAAGGGAGCAAACAAGGAAAGTAAGGGTGCCAGGTAGCCCGTGTGTCAGGATGGAAGTAGGTTACCCTAGTCTCTCTCTCAGGAGGGCTGATTCGTGGGGCATCCCCCAGCGTGAGAACTGTGGATTCTCCTTGAAAAGATGTTCTTAGGACCAGAAAATTGAAAAAAAAAAAAGAGTCCAAAGTAGAAATAATGTAACATAGAGCAGTGGTGTTCTAGAGCTGGCCTGCATCAGCTCAGAAGAGCTGATTATTTACCTTTCCAGGAATTTTCCAAGTGGTTGGCATCGCGTTTATAGCTTGAAATCAGCCACGGACAGAGTATTGACACCATAGAAATTGGCAAATGCTACATACTAGGTTTTTTTTCTTGACTGCTGGTAGTTAAATATTTACCAGCATTCCACCACTTATAAGAGAATAGCTTGGAAGACATAAGACGGAAAAGCATGGGGATAGAAATTGGGCAGATAGGATTCCAGGCTTGCCACTGCCACGTGGGTCACCTTGAGTAAGTCACTTCACTTTCTGCATTGGAAGTTCTTCATCTGTCTGTAGTAAAACTTTCCCGTCTGCTCCACAGGGCTGTTGAGCATCAAACAAGATAATGTGTAGGAAATGGTTTTGAAAGGTACAATGTTAAATGTGAATGTCACATTTGAGCGACAACGACTAGTTCAATCACCTGTGTCTCTGGGCTTTGGGAGAGTTAACAATATTAAATGGCAATTTTGTCTCACTCTCCAAGTAGCCAGGCATAGGCAGTAGTATGTGTGTGGCTCGTGCATTTCTTGCCAGGGTAAGCGCTTCTCTCCCTCTAGTTTTACCTGGGGGCTGTGTGTGACCAGACCATTAAAATGGAGTTGGGTTTTGTAGGTGGGGTTGGTCTTCCTGCTCCTTGCCAGCTCCCCTAATCTAGCCTTTGACAACTGGACCAACCTGGAAGGGACACATCCGGCTCTGCGATCTGGCGCCATCTGGTGGGCATTCCCTTTACATTTAGGTGGATGGGTCTCCATCCAGGGGGTGACTGGCTAATTTGCCACCCTGTTTTGGGTGCATTAGCACATCTACACCTCATCTTCCCCATGCTGATCAATCTTATCCCCTTCCGGATATGCCCAAAGTGATTGTATTTCTGAGCTTAGGCCAGACTGACTGGTTCTTGCTAATATCTTATGATTCAGCAAGTAAATAATGAAAATGGACCAAGAATGATGAGATGGGGTTCTAAGCCTGGCTTTTCCACTGGCTAATTTTGTGACCTTCACTGCAGCACTTAACCCTTGTGGGCCTCAGTTTACCATATTAAAAGCAGGGGACTGAACTTGATTCTGTGACTTTTTGCTACGGATGCCAGGAGTGGAGTAAGGGTAAGATAGTGTTTAGCAATAAAATGGAATCTTTGCTGTCAAGCAGACCTGCCTTTTTTTTTTTTTTTTGGCTAAAACTTGCTGCCCGTGACTGCATTTCTGTTGCCATAGCAATGCAAAGTGGTGACATCACACCGAACTGCCATGGAGATGAGGATGCTCTCACAAACAATGAATTCCATCACCACTGTGTTGGAGTTTAGAAGGAGGTTGGGAGTTTCTTTCTCCAAGATGCTTGCATTTTCCCCAACAGGGTTAGCTGGGAGTGGGAAGCCATGGTTAGTGGGCAATTTTATTTCAGCTTCTGCACTTACTGCCCTGCCCCCACCCCAGGCCATTTTTACTATTTGTCCTGTCTTTCTCAGCACATCTATTGACTTATCCCAATGCGGCTCAACTGTGTCTCTTTTCTTAACTACTTTGGAGATCCTAGAGTCCCAGCAGCTGATTCCTGTCATAAAAATCAAGATCAGAGGAGGTGAGGCTCGGAAGGACTGACTCACGTGTCTCTTTTAATGGCTAAAGATTCCTTTCAGGGATAGCTGCAAACAGACCTCTCCCCATGTGGATTGCTGAGCCCATCTTGTCCATAGCCTGGACCCTACAGACATGATGCCTTGGAGTCATGCAGACCTCAGAGTATTCCTGTCTTAGGAAATGGGAAGGATGGGTCCATAGACTATCCCCAGTGATTGCTCCCTCTGGTGTGGAGTTGTTGCTTGATCTCTCTCCTTGTGGAATGTTCATGGTCACTGGGCCAGTGGCCTTTATGTGGCCCTATTATAGAGACCTAGTTCCCTCTTTCTCAACCAGGCGGTATAGAGTTCCCAGTTTGTATGGGAGGAGTCTCAGTTTCTCTTCCAGTGAAGATACAAACTAAATACGGGTCTCTCTTCCTGCCCAGCTGTAGAAGTTCTTAGCTTGTGGGCACCAGTGGTAAGTGTCCCACCGCTGGAGATGGCTGGTGAGGTCAGCTGGGCTCTACTCAAGCCCCTCTAGAGGCTGCTGGTTTCCCCCTCCTCTTTTAAAAAGTCAAAGGCTGGGTCTGGATCACAGTGGCGTGGAAGTCTCCTCTCCCCCTCCCAGCCCGGGGCCCTTAAATCATGCCCTCCCCTGGGCGCTGCTGTGCGCAGAGCTGCCTTTACCTCTGTGTCCCTCTCCACTTGGTCATGGAGGATGTGTCTAAGCTCTATTCACTGTCAATCTCTACGTTCAAAGCCACCACCAACTGGTCTAAAATGGAGAACTTTTCTTATTGTCCTTGGACCACGACCTTCATCTTCATGTCAAACTTTCTTTTTACCATCTTAGCTTGAGAACCGGGGGTAGGGTTGTAGAGGGGTCAGGCAAGGGAGTCTGGATGAGACCAGAGGCTGTGGACAGTGAATGCCATTCTGTTCAATACAACTGAATAAACTGAACAGAACTGCAAAGGAACACTTATGGAGAGCTCACGCTGTCCCAGACAGTGTGCCAGGTCCCGTGGGGAGACTGAGAGGTGAAACCAACATGACTGGAGCTTAGAGAACCCCCCACACCCGTATCCAGGCCCCAGAATGCTTACAGTTGGTGGGCACTGCAGTTGTAGAACTTGAACTCGGTGCTGACAAATATCTTCCCAGTCTCCTTGGATCTCAGCTGCAGCTCTAGCCCAAACCAGTCTGGGGGAAAAAAGGAGAGGGTAACAACCTGGGGGCCCAGTGGAGAATCTGAGGGTAATCCATGAAGCCACTCCAGGGCTCTCTTGGGGCACAGACGGTAGATGAAAACTGCCTGAGGGTCCCTTTGGTCCCGTTGAGACACCCGTCACTGGGACCCAGCCACCCGCACACCCCCTCTTAGGGGAAACTGCATGAATCACATCCCACAGAAACCCCTGCTTTGGTCAGGCATGTTCAGCTACTGAAAGACTTTCAGAAATACCAGGCCAGAACCCCTCAAACCCCCAGTTCCATGGAGAGACCGCTGAAAATCACTGGCTGGAGCCACTGACATTCCTTGAAGGGAAGGGAAGTCTGGAAAAACTCTCTGCACAAGGTGAAGACTTAACCCAAGTTGGAGCAAGGGATTTCCTTCTTTATGACAATGAGCTTTCAAACTCAAACAAGTTATAAAAGCCCATGTTAGCATCCGCGATATGAAGGCTCAGGCAGGCAACTTTGGCGCTGGTACTCGCCACCCCATCTCCTGCACCCTCCACTTGCTACGCCTTCCACTGTGTACTCTACTCTTGACCATTCGGGTAGGGCAGCCCCTGGCATGTGACTTTCATGGCGCTCACTTCTTACCTTGATCAAGAGGGATGACAGGGACATCCTTGGGCCCTGGTGAGATGCAGATGACCTGGCTCCCAGACACCTGTCCCTCCACCTCGGTCAGGTTCCCAAAGGCACAGGAGATGCCCACAGACAGGTCAGGAGCATCACTCACAACCAGGCTGAGCTGTGGGAGGAGCAAAGAGGCTCAGGAGCAAAAAACGATGCCATAGGAAGAATCCTAAGGGCTCCGGAGACCAGAGCTCCAGGCCTGGCCCTGCTGTGGCCTGCTTGTGGACTAATGTCCCCTGAGCTCATCTCTAAGGAAGGACATTGGTCTAGTGATCCTCTGGCTTTGACACAGAACAATTATAAGAGTGCAGAGTCAGTGGGTCTTTATTAATATCACTGTGCCTTTATTTTTCAGTCTTGGCCAGCATCAGAAAGGACTGGGTGAGGGGACCTAGAGGGAAAGGTACCAAAATCCACCTCAGACCTCATCATTTTGACATGAAACCATGACCCTGGAAAGCAAATCACGAGCTGAGCCCTTTGCAAACAAGCCTTAACACTGGCTTACCAATCTCGAGGTTTACCAGGTTGGTGGGAGACAGCTAGCTCCTCAGCCTGGCTATGATTCAGGCGCTGCTTATCAGGATGGCAAGTGTCCTGGGGTTTCTGCCCCTCTGTCCTCCCAACCCCAGGTGCCCTGCTTGCTGACAGCCCCCCTCCAGTAGGGCAGTGGCTTCACAAGGAGCTGTGGGGACCAGAGAAAGCAAAGAACGTGGACACCAACGGCTCGGATGATATCTGCTGCTGCCTATGGATTCCAATGATCTAGGCCAGCACTTTCCGGCTTTTTCAAGTTTGCATACCGTCCTTTGAATGGTAAAAATACCACTGACGGCCAGAAATGAGTTTGTTCGCAATGACCACAATAGAACATCTAAGTGATATTTGACACAATAGGTAAAAAATGCCCCTGGCTTCCTCTAGCAACAGGGGGTGACCATAAGGGTTCATGGCAACAATACCTGCCCCTCCCCAGAGCCTTCAAGTTGGGAGCCACAGTGTAGGTAGGTCTCCCATTGTCTTCCTACCAACACCTGGCTGTATTTATTTGCAGAGGTTTCTCACTCACAATGAGTGTCACCTAGCCTCTCCAAACATTTGCTTGCTGCTGAATCCCTGCCCCAGTTTCGTTTCCATGGGGCCAAAAGACTTAGGTACAAACTCCCCTATTTGTTCCCTCGGCTCCATGGGAGCCAAAACCTCCTGGTGGGGATGAATGAACAGAAATCTTGGAAGGTTCATTAACTAATTAACATCCGTAAACACTCATAAAACCTTCAGAATGAAATAATCGTGCAGGGCCTAAGGACATGAAATATTTGGGGTTGTACCTCGACAGGTGGTTAAGGGCTGTTTTATTCTCTTTAATATTCTCTTTAAGTACATACCAACTGTGACTTAAGCCTCAGTCTCTTTGTCTCTGTCTGTCTCTCCTCTCTCTTTCTCTCTCTCTCTCTCTCTCTCTCTCTCACACACACACACACACACACACACACACACACACAAAGGCAACTCTAAGGTCTCTGTGAAAAACCACATGAATGGAGGAATGTAAATAGAGCATATAACAAACAATGTGTTAATTTAGTATCGGATTGCACTATGTTGTAGATGCTTGTTACTAAATGCAGAATCTAGATTTACAAAACAGATCAATGGGTAATGAGTTTGCAGGGAATACAGAGAATGACTGTGCCCTTTACAATAGGAGCTACCATAGGTTTTATATAAACACAGTTTCCTTGGAGCATTTAAAGTGTGATCCAGTGACAGATACACGAGCAAGTGTTGAAGGAACACATGCACACCACGTGTGTGTGCTCTGTGCTCCCCCACCAGCCGCTGGGATACGTTTCTTACCCGCCGGCTGTGTTCAGACACTGAGATGCTGCTGGGATGCACCTCGAGGCTCATGCACTGGCTGATGCTGGCCGCAAATCGGTTAGGTTCCCAGGCCCTCTGGCACTTGTCCCTGCGGGAGCACCTGCCACAGACACAGATGCACAAGAGGTCAGGCCTCTGACACCCATCTGTTTGGCTCCACTGTCCCCTGAAGGTGGGGGGTTAAGAGGGGTTTGCTGCTCTGGGGCTCTTGGCTTGTCTTCTCATTACACTTTTCACTTACCCCAGAGGGCCTGGGTGACTCCCAGATGGTCCTGATCACAGGTAAACACAGACTAAGAGGAAGTTGGATTAACCCCCAATACGAGAGGTACAGTTTAGACATAAAGAATAGCTCCTGGGGGTGCCTGGGTGGCTCAGTCGGTTAAGCGTCTGCCTTCGGCTCAGGTCATGATCGCAGGGTCCTGGGATCGAGCCCCGCATGGGGCTCCGGGCTCAGCCGGGAGCCTGCTTCTCCCTCTCCTCCTCGCTCTCGCTCTCTGTCGCTTTCTCTGTCTCTCTCTTTCAAATAAATAAATAAAATCTTAAAAAAAAGGGGGGCGCCTGGGTGGCTCAGATGGTTAAGCGTCTGCCTTCCGCTCAGGTCATGATCCCGGGGTCCTAGGATCGAGTCCCGCATCGGGCTCCCTGCTCCTTGGGAGCCTGCTTCTCCCTCTGCCTCTCTCTCTCTCTCTCTTTCCCCCTCTGTCTCTCATGAATAAATAAATAAAATCTTAAAAAAAAAAAAAAAAGAACCTCCGACTCTTGATTTTGGCTCAGGTCATGATCCTAAGGCCCTGGGATGGAGCCCTGGGTGGGGCTCCGTGCTCAGCGGGGAGTCTGCTTGAGATTCTCTCTTTCTCCCTTTGCCCCCCCAGCCCCACTCCCTCACTCTCACGCTCTCTCTCAAATAATTAACTCTTTAAAAAAAAAAAGAAAATGGCTTTTTAGCCCTTATAATAATAATATTAACGATGATGACTACTAATGTTATTACTCTACTCCAAAAAGATGTCAAACGCGGGACAGGTCTTCACCGGGTGGGACAGCATGCATGTGATCTCGTGGCTGGACTAATGGCTCTCTGAAGGCAGGGGCCATGTTTTATCCATTGAGATATTCTCCCAGTCACATGCTATATTTTAAATAAATATTTGTGGTGTGAAATAATGCCTGGAGACAGAGAGGCAGCCCAGGAGGGGCAGCCAGGCCTGCCTCCATCGGAAAGCCGAGGGGCCGTCTCTCCTGACAGCTTCATCTCTGCCCAGGGCGGCAGGTGGGCATGGTGACGCCTGCGGGCAAGAGCATCTGGTCACCACCTATGTCACATGGGAACACACTCCAGGGCTGGTGCTTCTCCAGACCAACCAGCCCCCGACATACCACAAGATGCCACAATCAGGCAGTGATTCCCACCCAAAGTCCCCCCCGCCCCTCCCCTCTTCCTTTCCAGGCACATAATGGATCTAAATATGAATGCTGTCAAAGAAAAGAATTATTGAGGTTTAAGTGAATCCTTAAGATAGCTCTAAAGTGAGCTCTTGACTGGAGCCTTTATCTCATTGACTCGCTGAAATGGCTCTTTTTTATCATACTATTTATGGCAACAGCCCTAACAGAGATAAATAGCCTTGGAGACACTAACACACTTGCAAGAACGAGGCAAACAGAAGAGACAGGAAGGTTTCAAATCCACCCAGACCCAGAGCCTCTTCAGCAACCTCCCTGGGCCCCCGCCTCCAGTCCAGCGTGTGGGCCTGGGAACTGCAAGTGGGCGCGTCAACTCCTTCCTGTTACCGAGGCAGGCCCCTGGTGGCAGGTGCGAGGGCATGGCAGGAGGGCTGCTGACCACGAGAAGGACCTAAGAGGAGAAAGCTCTGGGTGGAAAGAGGAAAAAGTTCATTCCCAAGTGCTCTTGGCAGGCAGAGTGGCTGGAAGGAGAGGTGTGCCCCAGAGGTGGGAGGGATTCCCTGCCACAGGTAGGGAGTTCAGAGGACGGAGGAAATCGGAGACTATCCTGATGTGGCTCAGTCATTCTAGAAGCCACAGCCCACCCAGACAGGAGGATGACAGGGGTGGTGTGGGGCCACCGGGAGACCCGAGCACCGTGATAGATTGATGGGCTCAAGCACAAGCTGGGGAACACGGTTGTCCTTGGTGTTGAATTAATGACAATCCTCCATCTGTAAGGGGTGTGTTCCACCTGTGAGAAGAGCCACTGGCTCAGAGGCTGGGAGGGCAGGGCAGGGAGCAAGGGAGTGGGTGGTGTGGCTGGGCATGTGCACTGCACAGGGAGAGGGCAGGTAGCCTGGGACACTTTGCATGGAGTGGGGGCAGCAGTCAGGGTTCTGGGAGGAAGAAATCCTCCTGATGAGAGATTCAGCTGGCTGGCCCGTCAGCCACACTGAGGGAAAACACATGGCTAGCCACCTCTGCCATTCCTGGGGCATCCACATCTTGTCTGACCGAAATGGCGACTCATTGCCTCAGTTCTGGCAGGAACATTTTCGGCAAAACTTCTTGAGGAGGATCTCTTACCTCCAAACCCAAGCAGGGAACCCAGTAGTTGTGGGCTCAAATCCAGTCCAGATTTTGTATCTGTGAGGCGCCTGCTTCCCTCCCTCCCTCCCTAGCCCTTGCAACACCTGCTGGAGAGGCCGGAAGCCAAGAGCTATTGTGCAGGACCCTGAACTCTGGCCCCCTGCCCCCTCCGCCTCCACCCCAAACCCGGCACATTTCAGGGAGATGCGCTGCTGGCTGGCACGGAGCCACGGAGCTTCCAACTCCACTGGGGAACAGAACTCCCAGCCAGGTCCTGCCTTTGGGTTTTCACCCTCTTCTCTCCCTCCACAGCCCTTCAAATTAGGAAGTTTAAGTGTGATTTTGCATTTCTATTGAACTGGTATTCAATGGCCAGGATGTATCTGAATAGGGGTGTGAGGCTAGTTAGAATGAGATGCAGACTTCTTAAAATCATGAATTAATGAGGCCAGAAGGGTCCTCCCAAAGGTTCAGAGATCATAATAATTATTTTGATTTGTATAGCCTATTCTGGGCTTCCTTATTTCCAAAGCATTTATGATTTCATTTAATCCTCACAGTGTACCTGCGAGGTAGGCATTAGCCCTATTCAGCGCTGGGGAAGTGGAGGCCCAGAGTTGTCAGTGGACCATCCAGGGTCACACAGCAGCTCACTGGAGTCCAGATGCACACCCTCCACCCCGGCCCCCAACAGTGCGCTACCATCTGCACGCTGGTGGCAGGATGCACTGAGGAGGTTCTGAGGAAACCTAGAGAATTCTATAGTTTCCCTGGTGAGTTCTTCTGGTACCACTACCCTTGCCAGTGTTGACAAGGTGCAGACGCGGGAGCAGCCGGGAGGGCAGAATTTAGAAGTGAAATGAGAGGCAAAGGCATGACGCTGGGAAGAAGGACCCCTGCCTGCCCATGGCCTCTCTTCCTGCTCTCCAACCCAGATGAGAATTATTGGAAATTCCCCTTGCCCTGGAAACCACGGTCACATCCTCATTAACAGTCCCAGGAAAGCACCTGGTCATCTGCATTCCAGGCCTGTTTTCCGAACGATCCCCAACTTACATATTGTGCAGGGCACACCAGCCACAGTGAGGGTCCCCCGAGCTCAGACATTCCCCACAGGTCGTGTACTGCTCACAGGATTCTACGGGGACCCTGGTGATCTGGCAGAGAGATGAAAGAGAGCACAGTTAGATCAGGGAGTGATGACTGGCTGATGTGTGTTCAGACTCACCTACACCTACCCACAGTTACCCCGTCACCGCCCCTAAAAGAGGTAACACTGGATGGCGGGGGGGTGTGGTGGGAGTCAATGGCCTCTCTCATTTGTTTGCCTGGTGCAATGGGGGTACAGCTAAGGGGAATGTGTTTCTGGGGGTGGCCGGCCCAAGGCTGCTTCTTGCCTTCACCAGGGGCAGAAGCAAATCTTCCTGTCTCTATCTGCCCGCCACTCAAGTCCTTTTGAGAGCTGGCCATGTTCGTGAAAATGGTTAACTCTGTTGAAAGCCTATTGAGTGCCACCAACTTGTCTCTGAAGGGCTTTCAGCTGGGCTTGGGCTGAGACATCCTGCCCACACAGAAAACATTTAAAAAGGGAGAGAAGGAGAAACTTTTTCTATCCAATAATATTCATCGTATGCCACAGTCTCTTTACATCCAACCAAACATACCACCTGGATCCAATTATCCCATTCTCTGATGTTTGCATTCAATGTTTTCTAGTAAATCTAACATCCTTTGAAAAGTCTGGCTAAATGGGAACATCCACAGAGATGAGCCGCCTGTCTGAGTCCGTCTTGCTAGGGAAAGTGGGGATTTACAGATCAAGTCCCAGTCCCCCACCCCAAGGATGCAGCCCCAGCGAACTCCTGCCAGTTGCCCCGTGGAGCCCTGCAGGCCCTTGAGATGGGCCTGTTTGGACCCGACACCACCACCTGTCCAGCGTGTGACATTCAGGCCAGGTAAGGGGGTCAGAAGATTGAAGTCTTCCATTTGCGATACTAGGTACTGCCGCAGGTTGGGGCCGGAGGCTGCTGGGCTGCAAAACCATTTGCTGGGCTGGGGCTGGGCTCTCCTTTGTCAGGGCAGAGAGGTCCCCCACCCACCGGTTGTGTGATCGCAAGTGCAAACCCACAACCCAGGGTCCAGCCGTATGGTGTTCTGCCTCCGGGCAGAGCGACAAAGGATCTGCCCGAGACACTTTCACAGCATCCTCCTGAGAGGCTTTGGAGTTTAACATGCTTATCTAGCAAATCTTTATCATATGTCACCACAGTGAGGCTCCGGTGCTATGTGAGAGGGAAATACCAGCCATCAGGACACAGAGCCTGCCCCGCAGAACTGAGTCCAGGGGGACTTGGTAACTGCAAAGCTGGAGCTCCTCGCCTGGGACAGGCGTGACCTTGGAGGAGGGGCACCCAGGACAAGCTGTTGGGGAAGCGGCCGCTGGACGCTGGAGAAAGCGTGAGTCAGGGTAGGAGACAGATGCTGCAGAGACACGGAAGGGCACGGCACGCTCAGTGATTATCACAAGCCAAAGTGATCATGGACAAGTTCAGCAGAACTCAAGGGTGTAGGCTGGCTGGGGTGGGGTGAGATGTCAGGGCATGTACTCCCGGGCCAGACGATGAAAGGTCTCGTGCACCAGCTCCAGGAGGCTCCTTTGCTTTGTTGGGTGCTCCTCGTTCTTAGCGCATCCTAACAACTAATATTCGTATTGCAAGGCTTTCCTATAAGTGGGTGGACATGATCAGCTTTAAACAGCCCTAACCTCCTTTGAATAACAAAAATAGGAAATGCAGGAAGGATAATAGTCAAATCTTGCAATTCAGTTGAAGAAATTGGTACTGTGAGTGGAGGCTGGTCTGAAATACCTCCTATATGCTAGACCGAGGGTGTGAGTCCCGTGTGACCTGACCAGTTGATATAATAGCTCAAGGGGCTAATTTGCTCCTGGGCTGCATAAACAGACAACGTGTCAGGGTGGAGAGAGGACACCCCACAGTGGGGAGTGCCCAGCTCAGGTCTCAGCTCCAAGAGCGGTGTTATTCAACCAGAGGTCCTTCCCAGAAGAGTGGTCAGGACGGGGTGGGATCCAGATGCAGCATCTGAGGTGCAGCTGATGGACCTGAGATGTTTATTTAGATCCAAAAAGATGAGTCTTGAGGTGGTTTTCCAGTGTTTGAAGGGCAGCAATGTAACCACAACAGGACTCATGGGTGAAAAATTTCAGGAAAGCCCAAACTAGGAAGGTCAAAGTTGTCCAATAACACTCAGCCCTCGCTTCTGCAAGGAACTCCCATCACTGGGATGCGAAAGCAGAGTCAACGTGACAGGTGTCTAGAAGACTGTGAGAGGGATGTCTGCCCTCAGAGGGAGGCTGCATTTGTCCTTCACATTCTGACCTCTGGGAATCTATTTCCCACAGTTTACCTAGCTCCTCCTTGAGACTGTTCACGATTTCTGCCCCGAACAATTTGGCACAATTAAAAGAGACCATCCAGGGGCACTGGGGTGGCTCAGTCGGTGAGGTGTCCGACTCTTGATTCTGGCTCAGGTCATGATCTTGGGGTCCCGAGATCGAGCCGTGCGTCGGGCTCTGCGCTGGGCATGGAGCCTGCTCGAGATTCTCTCCCTCCCTCTCCCTCTGCCCCTCTCCCACTGCGTGCGTGCGCGCACACACACGCTCTCCCTCTCTCTCAAATAAATAAATAAATAAATCTTTAAACTAACTAACTAACTAAATAAATAAAAGCGACCACCCAGCCATTGCCATGGGCCACGGGCATCATCACATCGCCTTAAGAAGTAACCCTTGACCTCTGACTCATGGCCTGTGATCCCTCCAAGCAGCACCTTTCTGAAAGCCTGCCTCTCCGGGGCCTGGAACTCTCAGCCCTCCAGGATCTCTGTGACCCCATGGCCTGGGGAGCTTCCGCCGGCCCCCTCCAACCCGCCCTCTGAGCCCTGAGTGCCACTGCAGCCCAGGGCCCAGCCTTCTTTTCTTGGGTTCCGAGCTCCGTGTGAGTGATGTCTGCATCTGGCTGGAAATTAAAACAACTGTCTGCATTGCATTCGGCCTGTCTGTCAAAACACAGCCCGGCTCTCAGCAGCTGGGGAAGGCGGCCCTGAATGGGAGCAGTGTCTCCAGCAACAAAGCCCACTTTCACGCCAAGTGCCACGGAGATAGTGAGAACCCTGTTCTTCTCCAAACATGAAACCAATAGCACAACTATTTTTCCTGTTTCCTGGGCCCTCCTGGTGGGAATTTCTCTCTCTCTCTCTCTCTTTTTTTTAAGGCACTGAGTTGAAGAGCAAAGTGAAACAGGAAACTTCTGGGGTGGGGGTGGTTCTAAAACTTGAATGATTCTCTCCTCTGAGATCTACTAGCCAGGCACAAACCAGAGGCAAGAAATGTCACTGGGACTGGGAAGAGACCCTCCACGTCAGATGTTTCTGTGGGTTCTCTGTCTTTTCTATATTCCTGTGTTTCCATATTCATTCATCAGCCCATAGCAATGTAATTCATTGATCACATCCTACATATAGAGAGGGGCCAGTGCTAGGCACTTCAGAGGAATGAAAGCAATTGCACATTAAAACACAGCCATCAACTTCAGGTTGCAAACAGACCCGCAAGAAAAAGACAAGAGAGTGATGTGTGCTCTAAGGCACTGCAAGAGAGCTGAGGGGATTCGGAGCAAAGAGAAAATACTTTTATGTCTGCCGTGTCCAAAGCGACAGCCGCCAGCTTGTGTGCTTATAAGCACCTGAAATGTGGCAGGTTCAAACTGAGATGCGCTCTAAGGACACAAGATGCCCTGGGTCTTGAAGATTTTGTATGGAAAAAAAAAATGTAAACGATCACATTAATACTTTTTTTATTGACACATGTTAAAAATGAATTTTTTTCAGATACTGGGTTAAATAAAATCTATTATTAATTCGACTTCATCCCTCCGACTTCTAGAAATCTAGCTGTTAGAAAAGTTACAAGTAAACATGGAGCTTGCATTTGCGGCTTGCGCTTTGTTTCTCTGGGCCAGTGCTGCTCTAGATGGGAGTCCCAAGCAGGTTCTGTGAGAAAACAAGGCAGGGGCCTGGGTCTTGAAGGGTGAATCATATTGACACAGATGGAGAGCGCTCCAGGTGGAAAGAGTCACGGCACGAAGTGGAGAGCAGAGTTTCTTCAGCAAACCTTGCGTGAGAGTGAGGGAGCGGTGGGTCTAAACTTGGAGAGGCAGGTTTGGCTTAAGCTGGGAAGGACAGGGAAGACCATGGGACTGGGGACGTATGAAGTGGCTGAGCTCTCCAGACTGCCACTGCGTGGCCAGAAGAATGTCCTCCAGAAAGAGGCGGCCCAGGAACTCTCAAGGAGCAATGGCTCTCCATGCATGGTCTGGACCCAACCCTGTTGGCATGACCTGTGAGCTTCTGGGACAAGAAAACCCAGAGCCCACTGAGTCAGAAACTCTGGGATGGGGCCTGAGCAATAGTTCTAACAAGCGCTCCAGCTATTCTTAGGACCGAAAAATTGGGAACCACGGATGCAGATAACCTCACTCCTTGGGAGAGTCTTTTTAAACGTCAGGTCCCCAGGACAGGAAGAAGTGGAAATAGAACTTGGCTTTGGGGCTATGGAAGGAACGAGATTGCTTTAGGGGAGCAGGAGAAGGGGGCATTCTGGGGACTGCTCTTTGCCCAGGGAGAAATTGGCCCTGATAACTCTGAGTCTATGGAGGCCCTAAAGGACCAAGTTCGAATCTCAGAAATCTGGAGGCTTCACCCGGCATCCCCGGTGACTGGCGGGCACATGCTCTGGGACTGGGTGGAGTGGGGCAGGATGGGGTGGGGTTGGGAGTGGTCTCAAGAAGCTCAAGAAGCAGCTCGAGCTTTCTCCGGCAGAGCATCCACTGAGTCAAGGCGGCACTTTGTCAGGGCTGACTCAGAGTTTAATGGGACACTCTGTGACGCTTTAATTAGTGTTTGTTTATTATGATTGCATTTTAATTATGCCTGAGGCTCCCCCACCCCCTTGGCTGAGTGCTGGGATCCAAGGGTAGCTAGGCTGGGAAATGAGTGTAGCAATGAGAAGCCTACCAGTCGGAGGACGCCCTTCTGCTGACCCCTCCACCGCCTTCTCCCCGGGACCACGGAGCTGCTCCGGACAGATTCCACCCTCACGCTCCGCATTCTTTTCTGCTTGATCTTAGGTCTTGTAATTATACCTCTAATGAATATAACTGTCCTATTAAGTCATTTACTTAAGAAATGCTCTTAATTAAAGGTGACTCACACTGTGTTCTTGGCTCCTCTGGCCTTGGGGCCCTGCATCTCTAGGGGCTTCCTTGGCCTGATTCAGCAGGATTGGAGCTCTATGTGGGAAGGGATCAGTGGGGCTATGCAGAGTTTAGGGTGGTTCCCCCTCACTCTCCCTCTTCTTAGCACAACACGTAGCCCACAGGGTGGGAGGCTCTGCACAGCCAGGGACATGACATCAGATTATTATCGGCTATGGCGGCAAGTCACTGAGGGAATGGCTGGGGCCAGCCTCGTTCCTCCAAATCTTGAAGAACATGGCAGACTGCTGGGGTTTGGACCACCCGGGGTGAGGCCAGGAAGGCCCCTGAGGCCCTGGACAGTGAGTACCTCAGGTACAAACACATCACCACTCTTCAGAGTCGTCCAATGGTAGGCAGAGGACCCAGAGCCCTTTGCCAAGTGAGCTTGGGCACAGAGAATCAATGCCATGTCTCTGCCGCCCTGTGTGGACACCTGAAAGGAGCTACATGCTTCTGAGAACCCAGATGGGTCTACTGGGGAAATATCTAAGGTGAGGCAGCACAACACATAGGCTTCTGACAATGGACTGTGCCTGGGTCCCCCACAGTCCTTAAACATTTACTGAGCATTTATGTTGTGCTACACTCTGGGGCTATGTTCTTTGCCTTCCTGGAGTTCTTGGTTTGTTTGAGGACAAAACCAAGGAAACAGATAATCTCAACACAATGGGATAGATGTCACAAAAGAGGCAGAATCAAGAGACCGTCATGGCTCAAAGGACACAGAGCAGAGGTTCACCTCGGGGGAGCATGGTGCTCAGTGTTCCCGAGGCTCTGCAGGATTCCTCTGCCATCGTGCAAGACAGAGACACAGAGAACAGGAAGCAATTAGGGAAAGCTGCTCTCCAGGCTGCCAGGGCCCCTCAGAGAATGAGCATTTAATGCCCTGCTTCCCTGGAATCTGCCGCACCCCTGCCAGATGGTACACCTGTCCCCACACGTGTCCCCGGCCTCTTGACACAAGGAAAGAAACAGAGGCCTTCTCAGTGGCCAGGAGCCAGGTGGCACACACAGCCTGGCTGGGGGCAGGCAGTTGGTCCCATCAACAGCCTCCCGGCCCCCGGGGCCTGGGGCAAAGCACACAGCAGCTGAAGCCAACTGTCTCCCCAAGCCTTGCTCCTTCCCTTTGTACCTTCTTTAGGTGGTCCCACCAGCTGGCCCCCTCTCCCCTTCCAGTTAGGAAGGTCTCAGACCCACTTTCTCCTTTTGCTCCAATTCAAGCCTGTTTTCCAGCCAAGTGCTGACGCTCTTGTTCATCCACGGCAGAGGGCAGGCTGAAGAGAGCGGTGGCCAGGCCTGGCACGTGGACTGCCGTCCGTGGCATTGACACCACGTACCAGGGGAGGGTTTGAGCTTTTCTGAGCGCTTTCACACACTTTATCTCCTTTGACCTGCACAACTCCCCAGGGAGGAAGACAGGGCGGCCATTGTTAGGCATTATGATTTCCATTTGATCCACAAGGAAAGAGAGGCCCCCAAGGGGCTGGCTTAGCCCCAGCTCCATCTCAGAGTGAGTGGCAAAGTGTCTCCTCCGTGGCCCATGCTGGTGACATATTGTAAGGGAGTTTCCTGAGGATGCGGAGGGACAGGAGTTTCAGAGGACAGTTTCAGTAGGACAAGGTTTGAGGTGAGCCCAGAGCCAGGTTCAGGAGGCAGGAAGGACCCCGAGGGCAGGTAAGCCTTTTTCTTCTCTGTCCCCACAGTTCTGCGTAGCTTGCTGGCACCCAGTAGTTGTTCATGGGGCGATGGATAGGCGGGTGGAGTCTCTCTTCACAGGCTTTCCCCAAATCCCGTCAGCCCTGTGGCAACGGGTGCAATCAGCCTTGAGAGGCCCGAGTGCTTGGGGGTCTGTACCTTCCCTTCACACCTGATGCGGCCAGGGTTCAGAGTCCTCACCAGGAAAGGGACGCAGGCAGCTGATTGGAGAGGCCTAGCCCAGTGCCCAGGCCAAGCCCCAGTGGACCCTCCAGGGACAGGACAGGCTGCACCAGCTCCTGACATGCTTCGTGCTACATCGCCTATGGTCCAGCAAGTTTCCATGGGAAAAGCCAGCTTCTCCCTCATGTCCTTTCGGGCAAAGAGCTAACTGTCTACTGGAAGCCTGAAGCCGCATCTTCATCTAAACCTCCCTGCTGGGAGTGGGAAGGGGCAGAGGTATGGGGCAGCAGTGAGATCCCCTCCTTGGATCTGCTCCCCAAGGACAGAGGGGTGAGGAGGCGATAGGGCCTGAGGTCTCCTGCTGATGGCTGGCAGGCTCCTGGCCGGCTCCACCCGGCTCTGGGCTGAGCAGTTGGCTGAGCTTGTGGAACAGCATGAGGCAGCGGGAATAATAATAATGATAGTTTTCTATCTACCACATGCCAGGCACATGGTGTATATTATCTCATTTAATCCTGTGCCAACTTCGCAGGCAAGGTATTCTTAGGCTCGCTTTACTTATTAGAAAACAGTCCCAGGTGGCATAACCCACCCAAGGTCACATGCCTCGCAGGTGGCAGGCACAGACCTGGAGTCCAGGTTTGTTTGACTCCCGGGCTGAGGGGTAAGGTGGAGACAGGCCGCCCTGGAGACGGAAGGCCCCCTCTCCTGAGGCTGCCCCAAGGGCTGGCTGTCGGGGCCGCCTTTCTTTCTCCTGGAAATCAGGCACTGGCTGCAGTGCCTAGGCATGCTCTTGGACACTGCAATCACAGACCTAGGATGGTTCGACTTCAGATTTTTCGGCTTTAAGATGGCAGGAAAGCGATACGCATGCAGCAGAAACCGTACTTTGAATTCTGAATTTGGATCCTTTCCCAGGCTAGCAGTACGTGGCGCTGGGTGGTGGTGGCAGTGACCACAGCGCCTGGTCAGCCATGTGATCCCAGGGGTAAACCACCCGCAGACTTAACACCATTCTGTGCCCACACAACCATGCTGTTTTTCACTTTCGGTACAGTATTCAATCCATTACATGAGCCAGGCAGCACTTTATTATCGAAATAGGCTTTGTGTTCGATGATTCTGGCCCAACCGTAGGCTGACGTTAAGTGTTTTGAGCATGTTTAAGGGAGGCTAGGCTCAACTATGATGTTCGGTAGACCAGGTGTATGAAATGCATTCCAACTTACGACGGGCTTACGGGGATGTCACCCCATCCTAAGTCCAGGAAGATCCGTACTATCACCCACCTGACCACTGCATGCCTCTTAGCTCATTTTACTCTCCTGTTCGCTAGCAACGATTCAGACGGTGAATCCAGAGCTAGATGCAACAAAAGGGGTGATGTCAGAGTGCCGAGAGGGAGAGACGCTGGTGAAGGTGGAAGAGCCCCTGCTCGGTTCTTTTTCAAGCTGGCCAGGACCCAGACCAATAACGGGAGGGGCTCTGAGCAGGTTGAAGAGTTCCCATCCCGAGCCGCCCAGGAATGTCACAGAGCCCTCAGCGCAGAGGCGGAAGGTGCTTTCTGTCCTGGTCTGGCCAGGAGTTAGCTGTGGGGCTTAGGGCAACCCAGTTCGCCTCTTAAGCCTCCAGTTTCTTGCCTTTCCCATGGACACAACAGTACGCGCTCATCAGGGAGCAGAGCGTCCCTGAGCTCACATTTTCTGCTTCGGTCATTCCTACGAATCAACCTCCCAGTAATTAACGTGAAGAATTCACTATGGCTTGTTCCCAGCGTTAGATTCAGTTCTTCAAAAATCAATAGCCATGTGTGAGACCTCCTTAAATCCTCATAAAGTAAACACCGGCCCAGCCTCCTGCCTGTCCTTGGAGCTGTGAAAAGTCACATGATCAATATCATTAAGAAAAAGGAGGCGCCGACCCCCAGAAAACCAGCTGGAGGTTCTGGAGTCTGTGATTGCAACTAAAGCAACATGCAACCTTCTGACCAGAAGCTGACCCTGGGGCTGACTCCTAAGAACTCCTGACTATCTGGGGACCCAGAGCGGAGTGGAGTTCAAAGAGAAAATCTATTTTTAATGACTTGGGGGAGAAGAGTGGAGTGGCTGAGTAATTCGGAGTAATTAAAGCTATCTATCACTCAGAGAGTGGAATCCAAAGTTGGTTGAACTTTTCAATGACAGTTTTTCCTCCTCATTCATAAAACCCAGCTGAGGGTTATGCAGGAGTCAAAGGGGAGAGGGCGGTGGGAAGAGAAATTTCTGGCCCCGACCAGTGAAATTTATCCTTTTGATGAGCACTAGAGCAATGGCCTCTCCTGGACCCCTTTTGTTCAGCGAGAGGCCATAGTTTGTACTGACGGTGAACACTGAAGGGGACAGCTGATAAGCTGTATGACATTAAGTTGTCAGCTCTCTCTACCTCAATTTCCTTCTCTGTAAGATGGTGACGATAATGATGTCAACTTCACAAGGTTGTTTGGGGGCTTCACTGACACCCGCACACCAAGAGCCATGCACACAGTTGGTGCTCAATAGTGGTAGTTCTTACCGTGCTCAGTCTTTATCTGCAGACCCCACTGAAGGTGGCAGTGTTTGCACGGGAAAGCTGCAAAGGGCCCTCACCCAGGCTCTGCACTCCTGTGCTGAGTGACCTTGGGCAAGCCACCTAGCCTCTTTGGGCTGAGACTGCTGATCTGTCATATGAGGAGAATTTTGTCTGCCCTTTGCATGAAGAGGGGTACAGCCCCTCCAACTACTGTCCTTAGCGATGACATAATCCCTCTTTGAGGCCGAAGCGCACTAAAACTCAAGATCCTCTGCTGAAAGAAGTCCAATCAAGCTTCATCTCCTAAGGATTCAGGTGAAACTTGGGCAAAGAAAAGGCACAAAGAGGGTAGGAAACCGAATGGGCAAAGTAGATATTCCAAACACCATAACGTATTTTCTTAGACAGGAGTTCTGGGCCAGAAATACAAGGGAGGTAGACATAGGGCCCTTTCTGGTTTTGTTTTTTGGAAGGATCTACAAAGCAGCAGAGATGCGGATACTATGTTGTCTCCATGACAACTGTGGGTTTATTCAGTTAAGGAAAGCAGGTGGGATAGGAAGTCAGGGATGAGAAATGGGGCCTAAGAAATAACTGAAACAGATCTCCCCTCTGGGATCCAGATGTCTAGGACCAGCCAGGTCCCCTAAAGTTCCCTATAGGGTCAACATCAACTCATCTACCTGAGGAGGGGAAAAGTGATGAGGGCAAGAGGATGGGGTAACATGGAAGGGAGGACTCTTTACCCACCCATTCCCGTTCATTCATTCCAAACTTCTACTTGTGCAGGTGGTCCCACGGAGGCCCCTAGATGCCCGGGGCCTGAGTATAACCTTACCACGTGGAGACTGATTTTATTTAAGAGCTGGGCCTCTGGGGCGCCTGGGTGGCTCAGTCGTGGAGCGTCTGCTTTCCGCTCGGGTCATGATCCCGGGGTCCTGGGATCGAGCCCCGCATCGGGCTCCCTGCTCAGCGGGAAGCCTGCTTCTCCCTCTCCCACTCCCCCTGCTTGTGTTCCCTCTCTTGCTGTCTCTCTCTCTGTCAAATAAATAAATAAAATCTTAAAAAAAAAAAAAGAGCTGGGGCTCTGCCTTATAGGCCCTGGTTTCTGGGCTCCATCCCCTTCACTTCTGCTCCCCTTGCTTCCAGTTACCAGCAGAGCAAGATGAGAGGGAGTGGAGCATCAGTTAATCCCAAATTCTCTTTGAAGCATCTATGGTGCATAAGCTTGGGAAGGTGAGCTTTGTGGTGGGAATCAGCAGGGCCCAAGAAGAGGCTGGTCAGGATGTGGAATAAGAACACCTTCGCCATTGTGAGTAGAAGGTGGGGCCTACCTTTAGCGTGGTTTGGGATGAGGACACAGGGAATCCTTGTATAAATTAGGGGAAGGCGGGCCTCTAGGACATCCCTGCTCCTGAAGGGGACCCTAAGAATGAGCTCCTTCTGGCAGAGGCCCTGGCACTGCCTTCCAACCAAGCTCCAGTTTCTGCCTCCTGGTGCCCAACTGCACTTCTGGCTCTGGTGTTGGCACTCATGGTTACTGACACAAGCTTGTAGGTTCTCAGGGGCTGTACGAATTGTGTACGAATTTCCCACTCTTGATATCTTCCCTGGCAACTGCTCCTGGGGTTATGAAGGGTCCCCATGTTGAAGTTCCCAGGTCACCTTGACATAAGGAGAGCAATCTTACCGAAGAGTGTAAGGTTTGGCCAAGCCCAACTGCACAAGCCCTCCTCCAGGACACCCTCATCAACAGCTACGCACATAAGAAAGATCAGAGCCAGCTTCGCTCCATCCACAGGCACTAGATCTGAGATGGGCCTCCACCTCGCCACCTAAGGTGTTGTATAGATCTGAGCACACAAGAAGCCATCGGAGCCTCACGTTGTAAAACAGAATTTGGGCTTCCAGGGGACCTCACGGAGGGCATCTTCTCAACCATCTCTCTATTCTAAACATCTGAGACTTGGCCATCTTGACTTCCCTGACACACGAGATCTGAAAACGTTCTCTCTGACTTTTCATCATATGCCAAGTGTCTGGTTCCCTTGGGAAGGGCAGAACAGTGTCTGGTCACTCGCAGCTTCCCAGGACAAGTTAGTAGGTGAGCGGATGAGTGTGTGCGTGTGTGGAGAGAAAAAAAGAGACAGAGGGATAGAGATGGTGGATAATAGTACATGTCAAAGCTCTGACTGAGGGAAAAAAAGAGTCTCCTACACTTATATTAAATTTTAAAAATTTCCTTTCCGTATAGAGCTCACGTGTTCATTCAGGCAATCCTGGCAAGGTGGTGATGTGTGAGGCAGGAAGGCTCCAAGCTTTGGTGGATCCTGAGCCGCTGTGCTGCTCCGGGCATCTGCATAGACCGGTCAGTTGGATAAAGACCATTCCCCTGGGGCAGCAACAACCACAAGGCCACAGTGCCCCGTACCTGGGGTGAGTCAGGAGGGCTTGCCTGACCTTGGGAAGCTCCATTCATGAGTGGACCTGCATACGGTTGTTTATAATTTGGTGCTTATAATTTGATTTTTATAATTGGTGCTTATATTTGTTCATGGGCTTATTGACTCATTCACTTATTCGTTAGTCCATCCTGGTATGAATCCTTCATTCACTCGTGTCTTCATATATCCACCAGACCAGGTATCAAGTCTCATACGGTGGCGTTACAAAGACAAGTTAGTCATGGTCTTATGCTGCCCTCGAGAAGCATACCCTCTGGGGGGTAAGCTAGAAAGTCCAAGTGTCATTAGAGAGGTTAATCATCTCTAGGGGCCAGGAAAGTGCCACTCTTTGCGGCCTGGGAACTTGGTGATATTTAGAGAGGCAGGAATAGAGAGAAGGGCATGAGCAGAGACCAAGCATGAGGAGGTACAGAGAGGCTTCCAGGAATGAGCACTGTTGGAGCAGGGAACTAGTAGGAAACGTGAACTGAGGGGACAATCACGGAAGGCCAGGGTGGTGGAAACAGAGCAGAAAGGAGGAAAAGGGGAAGTTCTGCATTTTTTCTTTCACCACGTGTCCCCCACCTGTCCCTGTCAGAGCATCCCCGGTGCCCCTCCGCCTTCCCCCTCCCCCCCCGCAGGCCCGCCTCCTCGGAGCAGGATGGCGGCTGTTGGCCCCATGGATCTCCATTCTGTTCTCCGTACACCGGATGTGTCCTGCATACCCTCATTTCTCTTTTCTTCCAGAAAGGTTGAGGGCATGGGTCCTAGAGTCAGACCACCCGGGTCCGAGTCCTAGCCCCTTCGCCGATTAGCTGTGTGACCTTAGGCACCTTGCTCAGCTAAGCCTCAGTTGTTGATTCGTGAAATGGCGATAACAGCACATATTTATAAAAGACTCACTATCTGCAGATGAGGAACAAATGGAGGCTCAGAGCGTCTTAGTGAATTCATTTACGGCCATAGAGCCAGGAAGTTGTAGAGCTGGGATTCGAGCCTTGGCTGCAGAGTTCGCGCTCCAAGCTTCTACACTAAATTGTCTCTTAGGCATGAAGGGTGGCACAGGTTAGGAAACCATTAGGCTGGTGTCTAGGATATAGAGGTCAGTTATTATGAACAGGTACACACTGAGCACATGCTATGTACGCTGCATAGGCATGAAGTTCAAAGGATGAACAGACATGGCTCTAATCTTTGGGTACTCAGAGTGTAAAACAGATAAGCCCCCAGAAGGCAGATAAGCCTCTCCCCCAATGATAATGAAATATTGGCGCAGAATGATTGAGATGTAGTATAGCTACCAGAGTAAAGGGAAAATCATGGAAGGCTTCCAGGAGGCAGTGTTTTATAATGATGCCCTCAGCTATAAAAACCTAAATAATGTAAAAAAGATTTTTTCAAAAACAAGAAAAACTGCCTCTTGGATGAAGTTTATAGTCCAAATGCCCCCCAACCCCAATATTTGAGCCTTTTATTTTCTGCTCCCCACCAGGCTGACATTTCCACTCTAGACTCCCTCTGTCAGTGTCAACGCCCCACTCCTGGCACAGTGGCCTCTTGTGCTCTGCACAGCCCTGCCTCCTTAACTTTGCTCACACATTCCTGCTCATCAGAATGTCCTCTCCTCTCCTGCTCATCCCTGGGCTTCCCCTCTTCCATGCAGCCTTCCTTGATCAATCTCTATGATGTCTCTGAATTTAGAATCTGACCACCTGCGCAGCTGGCAGGACTCTAATGCACTTTGTAAAAAAAGTCTTCTTAGGACTCTATCTTTTTAGGTTACTCATAGGGCTCTGCTTTTTACTTCTTCGTATGAGATATCCCTGTATGCTCCAACTTTACTTTCTTACACAAAATAGGTCTATAAATACCTGCTGAGAAGCTAATCACACTTGCCCAGTGATCCAGGTTTTATTTTAAGCTTCTTAAGTAAATGTACTAAGAACTATGCGAAGGTTCTCTGGGTGTGGCTGACGCCCCTGGCATTCTGCGGGGATCCATTAGGTGATGTGAAGGGTTTTTGTTTTTGTTTTTTCTTTTTCCTTTTAAATAGACTTACTGTTTATTACCCAGCAGAGGTGCATGGTGTCACGGAAAGGACATGACTGTTGGAGTTAGAAGAACTTGGCTCAGCATCACCCTGTACTAAGCTGTGCTGAGCGAACCACTTAACCTTTCTGAGCCTCAGTTTCTACTTTTGTAAATACTATCAGATATCAAAATTAAAGCATTCAGCAAAGCACCGAGTTATAATGAACACAGCAAGCTCACTAAGATGGCCGACGATCACACAGTTTTTCAGAGTAGATTCTCAAGATTCTTCTGCCCTTCATCTTGGGTCCTGGTCCCAGATCAAAGAAATACAGGGGTCAAGGAATGAAAAGGAGGAGATTTTGTGAGATGTTTGGAGGAAGCCCTTGGAATGCTGTAACCTAGCCAGCCACCCTTTAACGGGACCACTTGAAAAGCTTGCGATGCATGCCCTGGAATGTAAGGGACACAGTAGACTGGAAAACCCACAAGGTGGGAAATTCAGAGACTCAGCTGGAGAGCTCGGAGGAGGCAGAGGGAAGGCAGGACCTTGGGCAGTCACCGAGCGCCCCTACCCCGGTGACGGTGGCGGACTGAGGATGTGCAAGTGCTTTCTTGCACCAGATCCAGATGTGGACACCTCAGGAAGGAGAGCTGGCCTGGGAGCATCTTGTGACCCGTCTAAGACAAACCCCTGGAGTTGGGTTCTATGTGGACAGAAGAGCTGGAAAATCAGGGCTGAGAGCAGGGAGCTGTCAGATGGGAGCTGGAGCCACGGCAGCTCAGCAGAGGGGTGTCCACGGGCCCACGAAGGACCCAGCCCGCAAAGAGGCAGAAGTGCTAGCCAGCTCAGACAGCAGGAGGCTATCTCGTGACAAGTCCACTTCAAGTGCAAAAGGGTCTCTATGACCCTTTCTCTCTGCTTCCTCGAAGGTTTCAATAGCAATACTCAGGTGAGGGAAGGTAAGTGAGAAAAAGAGCAGAAACAATCCTCGTGGCTCCAAGTGGGGGGCGTGCAGAAGGCCCGGGCTGAGGGACAGGTGAGATCTGAGCTTCGGTCAAGGTCAGAATTTTACTTCTGGTTTGGTGAACTGGACATTATAACTCTGAACGGAGACTGTGTTTGAGACTCGAAGGCCTTCGTATTACTATCCAAGAGTGAGCTGAGGAGCTATGCAAGTGCCGGAGACAGAGGCAATGGGCCCGGGGGAGACAAAATAGGGCAGTGTTTTGGTGCTGTCCGCCAACGTATGGGCGGGCACGGGAATGCTAAGGACCGCCGTTCCTAACGGCACGTCTTCATGATGGGCACACGAAGGGAGAGCCACGACCCTGCATGGCTCAGGATCAGGCTGATTGCACACATCCGGGGCAATTCCTGGTGTTACTTCTGGGGACAAAGTGATAACCTCCTGATAAGACGACCTTAAATAAAAAGAAAACTCTGGGTGTTGTCTCTCGGATGGTTCCACTGAGTGTTCTCTCTGAAACCCTGGTGTCCTTTCAGGACAGGAGGGGCAGCAGTCTCTTTTTCAACTCAAGAGGTTCACGGGTCAAAAGAATTTGAGAACTGCCCCAGTGGGAGGCCTCAGGAGATGCGAGCACAATCATTAAATGTGACATCCCAAGCTGGTCTAATGAAGACAAGGGTGTTGTTAGGAGCTGGTTCCTGGTGAGAAGCCCTCT
>NW_027397075.1:51022349-51054740 GCF_003265705.2 Callorhinus ursinus | reverse complement strand
AAGTGGGGATTACAGCTCTGCCACACTCCCTGCCTGGAGGGCAGTGGCGGGGAATGTTCGAATCTTCACTTTCCTCACTGCTTTTGACTCCTCACCTCCTTCAGTGGCTGCCTCAGATGGAACCATTGTCATGGACCCGCTCCGGGATAGAAAGGGGTGGAGGGGAACTTAGGGAAATGGAAGAGAAACAAAAGATTCTTTTCCTTTTTTTTTTTTAACAGGTGCTTAGGAAATTAATTAGAGCAAATAATCACCAAGTTGTCTGAGTCTCTATTTTATTTGGTGCATGCTGGGTCTGCTAGAAAAAAAAGGGGAATTTTAAATAATTTTGGAGTTATAACTGATGTAATTAGGTGCTCAGTGAACACTTAGCATCGAGCTGTGCTTATTAAAATTACTGTTTTAATCAGAACTTTGCTGGAGAATCATTAATAATACAATGGCTTGATTCCCTGGAACTCTAATTAGACCTGGACTTTTAACCACCTGAGTGTAATCTGGCTCTGTCTGGATGCGCACCATGGGTGATGCATTATCATTTCAGGGCATGTGGGGATGGAGCATCAATACTGCTATTTAGTGATGGCCTGAATGCTTTATTTTGGAGTGTGAGAGTGTGTTGAGGAGGCTCGGGGGGCACTGATGCTGAAAGGCGGGGATGGAAGTGAAGGGGGCCAGCCAAGGGCTCGGGGTTGGAGGTCTTCAGGAAGGCAAGGCAGGAGATACTTCTCCTGCTGCTGGGCATGCCTTATCCATCATTCTGCCAGGGAAACAATCAAGCCATAATGTCACAGACCCAGCTAAGGGTCATTTCCTGGGATGCTCCACCTTCACGGGGGGCCTGCCGGTCATCCAAACCAAACACAGGTCCAGACGGTGCAGCTTTAGTCCCCTGCAAAGCCACTGTCATCAGAAATCTAACCTATCACTCACTGAGTGATAACCAAAGGCTAATCTGGTGAAGGGCTGGGACCACTTCTTAAGTTCCCTGTCCAGCACTTCGGGTCACCCTAGAGAGAGACCATCAGACGGGCTGAGCTTTTCTAGAGCTTTCCAATCCTTATAGACCTTTCAGGGTTAACTAGGTCCACCACAGCCTGGAGGGAGGCTGACTGGATGTGTCCGTTGTCTCCTGAGACACTTGGCTGAGCTGGTTTTTGGGGAGCGGGGTCAATGCCCTGGCTCTGAGCACAGAGCTCTGGTTTCTCCTTCAGTGGGTGGCTCAGTTGTATCAACATTGATTTGGCCCCCACTGGGGGTGGAGTGCTCGGGCAGATGTCACGGGGATGCCCCGGAGCAAAGGGAATGGAAACACGCTCTCTGCCCTCCTAGAGCTTGCTAACTCATTGGAAGGATGTAACAAAGATGTGAAAACAAGGTTTAGGATACTTAAAAGGCAGGCACTGAGAAGGGAAAATTAAGCTGGAGTGGGACAAGGGCAAGCGGAGTTGAGTGGTGATCAGAACATGATGGGATTAATCAGAGAGGGGGTAAAGGCCTTGCGGAAGAGGACATGGGGCCGGGAAGGGGAGGCGGCCCTCTCTGTGCCCTCATTAAGCATTTTTCTGGCTGCTACGGGAGGTCTTGAGACAACAGGATTGAACTCTCTCAGAAGCTCCCGTTCTGGGCCACCTCTAACCAGTACAGCACTTGTGTGCAATTGGAAAAAGGTGACCCCTCTAGGTGCATGGTTGGTGAGATGACTGAGGGCTCTGTTTCCGTCCCCACTTGCGTCCTCAGCCAGACGCTTTTGTGCAATACACAACCTGAACCGTCATATCTGGCGGCCCTGACGCCCAAAGTCTCTAGGGGAATAGAGAGTCGAAATGTGTGGTGTGGGTCTACTGGAGTCCAAGCCTAGCTGAGCCAAAGATAGAATATGTTTAAGGGCTAAACATTGTAGCTCTCATAAGCCCTGTGGGGGGGCGGTCCGTGGGAGGCACAGAGAAAGCTGGAGTCCAATGTGGGCTGAGGAGCAGGGAAGTCTCCACGGAAAGCGTGGGGCTTGAAGGCAGGGTGAAAAGTCCTGGGCAGGAAAACATCACAAGCCAAAGCAGAGAGAATGAGCTTCGGGGACACGAGAAGGACGTCCCCTTTCAGATTTCTTTTCTTACTAGTTCCAGCGGGAGTATACATTTTAAATAACATCCCTCCAGGCCTCCGTCAAGGAACCATCGGCCAATGGAAGAAGTTTCCTATAAACCAACAAGGCCGGGTGGGAGAGCTCCCCTCCTCCGGGGGGGGGGAGCTCTAAGGAGAGGCTCAAGGTCCAGATGAGGGACAGGAGTCCCTCTGGCTTCCAAGACTGGCTCATGGGCAGGCCCCTTCTCCCTTCCAGGATTCCTAACAAACCTTCCCCTCGGCAGGATTTCTACACACTGAAAGGGAAGGGGCAGGTGGTCCCTGTGCTTGGGAGCAAACGGCCGGACCTCAACTCAAGGATTCTTGTGCTTCTGAAACAAGAATACTATGACACACACACACACACCACAAACTCGTGTTCTCACGCAAACACACAAGGGAACACAAACACACGGCATACCACACACTCACCTTCCACAGCAACACCCTGACCCCTCACACACGCTGCACACACGCTAATGCCGACATTCCACACACACATTCCTGTCACACACACTTGTAACACACAGACGTTCCTACCACACTCACTGCCCCCCTCCACCCCTGCCCGCACAGAACTGTGGGCAGGAAGAGCCATCAGGAGCTGTCTCCTTCGGGTTTGTCGTGAAGAAGGATTAGGGCTGCCCAAGATTAAACAGAGGAGTTAAAAATGACAAACAGACTTCTAAACAGGATTAGAGTCTTAATGAAAACCATAATGAATGGAAGAACCACACAGATATCATCCATTAATGGCCATAAATATCAGACCAACAGATGAGATCTTAGATACTGCAGTTCTGAACCCCATCAAATTACTTCTATTGTAATTCATCAATAAATAACCAGGCCCAACTTCATATCTGAGGTCTCATCATGCTGCAGAGAATAGACTCTGAGGCCAGACAGACCTGGGCTTGAATTCTGGTTTCGCTCCTGACAAGCTTGGGCATGTTACTCTGCTTGTTTGATCGCAGTTTCTTCATCTATAAAACGCAGATAATTATCCCCCTGATGGGGATGTCGTGGAGATTAAATTAAGTCCTAGACAGCTCTTATAATAACTTATAATAATATAAATAATTTATTATTACAGTCATGATTAATTTTCACTGTTATCTCCTGTCCCCTCCCCTTTTCAGCCTCTTGGGGTCAAGGAGAGCCAATCGGCTGGTAGGAGCAGCAGAGAGAGAAGGATAAAGGAGAAGGGAGACAGGAGGAATAGGAAGAGTAGGAAACTGAGGCAGGAGCAGAGCAGACAGAAGACAAGAAAAGGAGAAGGAAGATGACAGGCCTCTTGGATACTACACCCTGGCATCGTCTGGGGTGGGCTGCCCGTGCCTGCCCGTCTGGTGGTGGTTACCAGGGGAAGGCGAGGTTGTGGGTGGCCACACGATTATGGTCCCACCTTCCTACCACTTTTTTTTTTAAATAACAGGTTTATTGTGATATAATTCACAAAATTATAATTCATAATTTCATAAAATTCACCCACTTGAAGTGTACCCTTCAGTGGTTTTTAGTAGATTCACAGAATCCTACAACCATCACCACCATCAATTTCAGAACAATTTCATCACCCCCCCAGAAGAAACCCTGTACCCATTGGTAGTCACCCCCCCCGCCCCCTCTTCCAGCCCGGGACAGCTGCCTCTGTTCCAGCTCTAGGCAACCGCCAACTTTCTGTCTATATGCATTTGCCTATTCCGGACATTTCATATGAATAGAAGCATAGGGAATGTGGTCTTTTGTGGCTGGCTTCTTTCCACTAAGCATCATGTTTGCAAGGTTCATCTGTGTTGTAGCATATATTAGTGACTTCTTAAATTTCTTAACTCAAAGCCAAAAAGGTGAAGGAAGAGAGCTGCATATACCCACACCTAAGCAAGTGTCAATGCGGTGACTGTCCAATAGTTCACCCTAAGAAAGCTCACTGAACCCAGGTCAGTCCCAAAGTTACAGACTCAGAGGCCAGCCGGTTTGAGTCTTCATTCATTTTTACCATTGAGGAAACCAAAGCGCAGGGAAAGGATACGTGTTTCGAGTGTGTGCGTTTTGTGCCCCTCCATTTGCTTCTCACGAACAAAGGAAAACAAAATAAGATCCAAATGTAAGAGTCTCTTGTCTATGGTTTTATGATTTAGATTTAATGTTAAGAGGCAAATGAGAGCCCCTTGGTATTCTGCCCATATGTCTCTCTCTTACCTCTTAAAAGTGACAATTCCCAACTCTATTTTTATACTGTAAAAGGATGACTCTCCTCTAATGGTTATCTGTCATTGTTTATGTTTAAAGTAATTTTATACGTTAAGACTGTAGCCTTAGGATGCAGGAAAGCCACACCCCTGGGCCACAGGCAGTCCCTGAGGTAGGAGGGGCTTGTAATCTGGTTTGAGAAGGAGGAGGCTGGTCACTGGCCTCAGGAAACGTCAGTCACCTTTGTTCTGTCACTGAAGCAAGATGTGTCCCTTAGGGCAGCTATGCTGAGAGTTTCAGGAATGACAGGGCAGTATCTATTCAGTCCAGATGACCCTAGAGATAGAGAATACTTAAAAACTAAATTGTGCGTGCTGCTTCACGCCCCGTATTGGCGCCTACCACCATTACCCTATGGCCACTAGATGTTAGTCTAGGGCCACTGGTAAAGCAACTGGACTTCGAGCAAAATGGAACCAGACCTATCACTGACTGACTACTTATGCTTCAGGGAAGCCCAACGAAAGAAGGTGATGTGAGGCCGTCTTTCTTCCCTACAAATCCCAGTACTGATTTAGCTTGAATCACAGGGAGAGGAGGTTGTCCACAGGCTGGCCAAGACAGTGCTACAAGCTAGTGTCCTTAGATGCCACGCACGGTGGCCGTGCTAGCAGCCACAGCTGGAGAACCGGGGAAGGACTCCGCTAATGAGGAATGCCCTTGAAGTTCAGGTATGACTACTGGTCACTTCCTATTGGGGCTATTCAGTGATCAGTATCTCCAGTGATCTCAATGGGTACTGTGAGACTCACAGAACTCATTTTTAGAACTAAATCCATTTGAAAATGGAACAATATCGATACCAAATGGCCTGTTGTGTAGGACCCTATTTCATGAAATAAAACGACACAATGTTGCCACTCTAACAAGGTCAAGCATTGTTTACTAACAATGCCCAAAGAATCTCATTAAATCCAGGAGCGTGAGGACAGAACAAACGAATATCATACATGTGAAGTGATCTGCATACCGAGGAGGACCGCCCTGGGACCAGACTGGCAGTTTAAGTCTCCCGTGGCTACTGCTCAGAAGTCCCCGAGCTTCTCGGGGTGGTGTTGGGGGAACTGCTGTCTACCGCTCAGCGTTGCTCTTCATTCCGCCTAGCACAGAGGGGGCACTGGGCAGATTTTCCCAGCCCGTGTTCCTTCCTCTATTGCAAATTACTTCTCGGTGCATGGCCAAAACACAGGGGATCCCAGGTAAGGGAAAGGGGATTCTGGAAAAAGCGAGGTGGCTAGAATTTTCTCCATTAATCTGGGCATGCTCCAATTTGCACTCTGAGCATAAATTTGCATGTTGCATTCCAGAGGCCCTAACTCTAAGAACATTAGCTAAAATAAAATAAATTCTTGTCATCCTCTGTGATCAGAGTCAAACCCAATAATTCTCAGCTTGGCCCACAGAATAGGTCTGCCTGCCCGCTTTCCTCCATGCTTTCCTATTAAAAGCATTTTCTCAAACACTGATTGAGTGTACGGTCGGTGCCGGGAGGGGCGAGGGTACCTCTGACCTGCATCCAGTCTCCTAGAAGCTTAGAGCCTGATGCGAGAGGCGCCGGGTATTTCCTGTCGTTTTTACCACGAAGTTAAAGAAGCTCAGAGAGCTGAATTCATTCTGACTGGAGTGAACTGGGATGGCTCGGAGTTCTGCTGGGGGCATACGAGCAAGGACACAGGGACGTGGCAGCAAGCGGACACTCTTTCTACAAGTTCAAAATACCGGCATGGTTCTCGAGCCTCGAGTCTGTTTTTCCTTCATCCAGGGAGGCTGTTAGTGAGAGAGACAGCTCCTTGAGATGAGATGGCTGGAGGCTGAGCCCAGCAGGCCTCAGAGGCTTGGGAAAGGCCCGGGACTACGGACAACTGTGGGATGGGCCAGGCGGTGAGTGCGGCCAGGCCATGGCAGAGAGCCAGATGCCAGCTTAGCCTGGCTTCCTGCAGAAATCTGCTGGGCCTCGGGAAGCAATCTTGAATCGAGCGGTGGCTTGGTTTTTTTCTGGCTCCTCTAGGAGCTTAGGCTTTTCCTGTGGTTCTGGAGATAGGATCAGTCATGGTCTACGTGGCCCGCCTTTCTTGGAGCAACCCGACTCCCTGCGAGCCGGTCTCTAGCAGCTAGTGAGCTAACAGCCACCCAGTGCTGCCAGGGTGGGGCCAGGATGATGCAAGATCTTTTTAACAAGCTACTGTTTCTTCAGTGTTTGCTATGCGCCACGTCCTACGCTCAGTGTTCTGGCGTCACCAGTTTAATCCCTGCAACAACTCGATAAAGGAGACTCTATCATTGCTGACAATTGATCTGAGAGGAAACTGAGGGCTTACATTCAGTAATTTGGCAAAGGTCAATTTAGTAAGAGGTGGGGCCAGGATTCCAGAGGTGCTGCACAGAACCTGTCCTTGCACCCCTGCCGCTGGGCCCCCCAGCAGCAAGCAGGTAACACAGAATGGGTTCAGAGGGCCTGGGGTCCCCTTGCCTGCGCTGCCTTCCTGGGAAGCCACAAGCCCTGCTCTGACTTCCTCCTCTGCTACTCTCCTCCCCTGCCTCCAGAGTGCTCCTGGAAGAAAGCTCATGACAAGGGATGCAGGCACACTGTGTCCTGGGCCCAGGGACAGGTGACCTTTCCAATTCAGCACCTTTATAAATCTTACCTAATGAAGTTAAGGGGAAAAAAGAATTAATGAATAAATGAAGGTTAAATCATTCCCTGCAGAAAATTGATGCTGACAGCGGGGGCCAAGAAGAAAGCTTGGAAAGCAGGGAGCTGACTTGCACAAGAGGCTTTTAAAATTCCTTTCCCCGAAATTTGAGGGAGCTGTGCGGCTGGCCAGGCCCCGAGGTGGGCCAGGAAGCCTCTGGGACGTCCAAGGCAGATGGCCTGAGGGCAATGGAGCAAGAAAGCCATACTCTACCTAGGGTAATTTTTTTGGGAAGCCAATATGGGTGTTTTTGATATACAGACATGTGCGTGTGCAATGCACACACACACACACACACAGACCCATACACACACTGTATACATACTGTATACATAGTTAACTCCTGCAGCTAAGCAAAGCATGGGCACTTTGGGTCTGCCTGGCTCATTCCTGGCCTCCCGGGGCCTCTGTGGAATGTCTTTTTGTCAGCACCCACTTGTTAGTCACGTTGGTCTCCTTGTCACCACCCTCAAAGTCCACCCCCATAACCCCGGGGCTGCACACCTCAGCCCAATTGGCTCAGGGGGTCACGGGTGATGGCATGGCTGGGCCAAGGGAGGAAGAGGAAGAAAAGCAGAAAGAGCCTCTGGCTAGAGCAGGCTTGGGGCCAGAAGGGGATGGAAGAGGAGATGCAGGGTAAAGCTCACAGGGTAAAATCTGGGTTGGGGCCTGGGAGAAACATCCACTCTTCCAGGCACTGCTGTGACTCACTGAGTCTCATCTGGGCAGGTCACTGGCTCACCTAAACCGACCTCCTTTTGGCTCCTTGGTAAAATGGGACCACAGAGGAGGCCCTACAGAAGAGGATCAAAGGCAAAAATCCTCCCTAGTGCCAGCACCGGGAAGATTCTGCTTCTTCCTCTTGTCTGTGTCCGCAGGCTTTTAGGAATCTGATCATGAAGACAGGGAGGCTCCAAGGGACCGGCAGAGCGTGCCCGCCCCGCGGTGGGATGGGGGGCACGGGAGGCAAGAAGCTGGCGCTGGGCTGGTGGAGGGGTGCGAGTGTGGAAGGTGGGCTGGAGGCAGGGGGCGGGGAGGCAGAGAGACCTGGGCTGACTACATCAACCAGGAAATAAAAGGTCACGGTGATTTTTCCAGGCACCCAGGGAGAAGCCGGCAGAGAGCTGTGCGGACGACAGGAGCTGACAATTGGCAAATGAGCCTCTGCAGTTATCTGTTTCCCTGCCTTATTCTCGTCTCATAAGACAGAGGCTAGAAATGGATGCAACTGGCAGATGACTTAAGGATGAAAAATGAGCAACATGTTAGTTATGGGGGGCGCAGTGGCAGCGAACCAGGGAGCTCGGGAGTGAACCCGAGAGAAGGAGCTGTTTCCAGGGTTTGGCTCCTGCTCTGTCCCAGTCACTTTGCAGGGCTCCGTCATTTAAGCTCAGCAACCCTAGAAGGCAGGTATTAGGGTTTTCCCCACTTTACAGAAGAGAAAACAAAGGCTTAGAGAGGATAAGCCAGGCCCTGCCGAAGAATGGTAGAGCCAAGGTTTGAACACAGGCCGATCTGCCCCCAAAGATGAGCTCCTTACGCTATCCTACAGTGTCTCCTTTCCACGCGCTCTCTCTTTTCTTGTCTCCTGTCTTCCCCGCCCTCTCTTCCTAACTTTCAACAAGTGTTTATTAAGCCCCTAGTAAGGGCCAAACACTGCAGTATCTCTTGGGGAGACAGAAGGGGCCCAGAGAGGCAAGGTCTCTGCTACCAAGACATGTTGTTGGAAAGACCTAATGAATGAATGAAGCGGCACCGTCTCTCTCTTCATCTTTCCCTGAACCTGAGATGAGCAGAGGTTCCCCCCCTCCCCCGTATAGAGAAGCGGCCGTCCTGAGTGGCGGTGCGGATTGGCATGATCACAAAGGGCTTCAGTGGTGGGCTGTGACCCGCCCTGGCGTCCTTTCTCTTGATGGTGCCTCTCAGATCCCTGGCGCGCGGGGCGGTGGCGGGGGGGGGGGGGGGCTGCTGCTGTCAGCGAAGAGGAAACGCTGGGAGCTTGGGGTAGGATCCTTTTCTCCTGAGTTCTGTGGGGCAGTAGCAGGGGCTGAGGGAACCTGAAGCACCTTCTCTTGGGTGGAGATAAGGGCAGGTGGATTAAGTCTACCTGAAGTCCTCTTGCCGCCTGTGAGCTATAGATAGTCTTCGTGGACTGATACCTCCTAACCCTTGCCTTCAACTCCAACAATATCAAATCTGGGGGACTATTCCCTGAATATGCTGAACTTTTTCATGCCTCTGTGCTTTCCTTCACTTGAGAAATACTCCTTTGCCTTCTGCTCCACTTGGTGAGCTCCTCCCCTTTCATGAGTCACCTAGAGCAACACCTCCTCCAGGAAGCCTTCCTTGACTCACAGACTGTTGGGTAGCACCCTCTCCTGCATTCCCGGCGCTCTGCACTCTGTATCACAATACTGTTTCCCTGCCGTATGTGTGATTTTTGTCAGAACGAGCTCTATGCTCACAATAGGTCCTCAAAGGTTTGATAAATTACTTGGAAGCTGAGTGGTTAACTAAGACATTGTTCTCAGCTCTGTTCATTTTTCTCTTTCCAATCTTCCTCCTGCCTGACTCTCATCTCTGCCCATTTCCCTCTCCTCATTAAACATTACTTGAGGGACAGAGGCTGAACCCAGACTATTGGCTAAGCCACCAACAGCAGATGACACAGCCAGTTCTCCCTCCACCTGGTGCAAATTTCAAACCCCAACCTGTCTGCAGAAGAGGGGGGTGGGAATAACCAAGAGGGGGAGTGAGGAAGGTTGCTCTGTGCAGAGTGGCAAAGGCTCCAGGAATTTAACTGTGGGGCATGCAAACCATGAACTGGGGATGGTGCCTGATGTGGGGTCCCAGAGCTGGGCAGGCTACAGAAAGATCAAAGGGCCAGCTTGGAAAGTGCAGCCAAGTGGGGCTCCGAAAACCAAGCAAGCCTGAGAAGGAGCACAGACCTTCTCTCCCTCCAGTGAGCACAGCCCTGACCTGTGGTCTGAAGGAGCCGTGTAGTGTGGATATACTTCCGCACTCCCAGAACACACAGGAATGCCTGCTCTCATCTGACACATGTCACATACGCTGTTCTCATAAGCACACACACTCCCAGACCCAGGTCAGCCTCTGTCCCGCACAGGCTCGTGGCCAGAAAGGAGGCGCTAAATGTCATGGCCATGGGAGACGTTCAGAGACATTTTCTCGATAGGGAAATTGAGGCTCCAGTTGGCCTGTACTCAGACATACGGGGGAAACTCCAGGGATGAAGAATTCTAACTTACCACTCCCCTGTCACTCTCCTGTCACCCCCCACCATCCCTCCACCACCCTCCCCACACACCTCCCTGGCAGCTCCCAGTTGGGTTCTAAAGGTCCCTAGGACCAGCCCCCGAGAGACCCGTTGTCTGACGGGTAGCATGTGTAGGTGGCTGGCCAGAACTCATGGGCCCTGAGGAAGAGCCCCCTGTGTTTCGGTAAGCCTGGCTGAGGAGCGCAGAGGCCATTGTGTGGAGAAAGCGACCCGTGGTCAGCTTCCCATCTCACGGGAACCCTATGCTCATGGGACCTCTCCTGTGTAAAGGGCCCGAGCCCTGGGTACGAGCAGCCAGCGGGAGTAGGGCCCAGCTCCTCCCCCATCCTTCACGGGCACCCAGGACCCCGGGCCACAGAGGAAGGAGCCTCAACGAGTGGGCCTAAAGGCAGCACCCACCTCCCGCCCTCTCCGGGGGGGGGGGATGTGGAGAATGGGTGTGCACCTCAGAACGTCAGATCCTGCTCCTCGTAAGGGTTCACTGACTTCCCCTCCCCACCCTCCCCCTTCACTGATGCTTGGTGCATCTCTTGGCACCTCCGACGCTGTATCTTCACATCACAGCAACTGTCCTGCTCATCAGTGGATGGAAATAACTCCTCACGACGGCTCCTCTGGTGTTGCCATCTTTTGTGTTGATCAAAACAACAAAATGAATCAGACTTGCAGCGTTTGATTGAAGCCTAATTGGAAATCCAAAGTGGCACTAAATGTTATGGTCTAAATAAAACACATTCAATTACAGAAACCCAACACGGGGAGCATGAGAGCGAGCTCCGGGCAGGAGCTAAAAAGCAGGCTGCGGAGTTCTGGGGCATCACTGAGGGGCTGGATGAGTCTCAAGATGACAAGCACAGAACCCAAGAGCCCAAGAACCCCCGCTTAGGGCAGTGAAGGCATGGATACCCGTTCGCCTGGTTCACACTAGAGCTGCACGGGATAGGCTGAATCGGGGCCTCATGTGTTCTAGGCCTGCTCTCCTTGCAAAGAGGGCCGGCTGTGGATGGGGGTAGAGAGAGTACAGGGAGTCATGGTGTCACCCACTGGGGCCTCCCTGGTGGTGGGGTGAGGGCAAGCAGGGCAGGAGCTCTGCAACCACACCAACCTGCACCTCCACCCCAGCCCTGCCTCCTAGGAGTGGCATGAAGGGCCTTGCTCAGTTCCCTTAACTTTGAAGAGCCTTGCTTGTGTGTCAAGTGGGGGTGATAATGCCTGCCTTTCAGGCTTGTTGTAAGGAGTCCAGATAATGCTTGTGAAGCCCGTGGCCTGCCGCACAGGCCAAACTGCAGCTGTACCCTCCTCGGGCAGGGCACTTTCTCTCCATCCACCCTGCCCGCCAGAGCCATCTCCCGGGATGGTCCATGTAAGGCCCCGGGCTGCGCTCGCTTTCCTTTGTTGGTTTTGAAGACAAAACAGCGCACTGCTCCGGTCTCCTTGGGGGTGTCAAACGAGGACTTTTGAGTCCGTGCTGGTCCCCTGAAGCCTTTAAAGCCCATGCTAAACCTTTCCTTTAATTGGGAACCCCGTGGAGAGGGAGCAGAAGGGGAGGTGCCTTGTGCCCACAGGCGGCAGCCAGGGGGCGCTGTCTCAAGAAGCGGGAGGTGTGGATTTGGCTTCAGAAAGGTGGGGTGGAGTCCTGGCTCTGTGGTTAGCCGGCTTGGTGGCTCTGGGCAAATGACTTAGCCAGACTTGAATTTCAGTTTTCCTATCTCTAAAAGAGGCAAGGACAATACTGCTTCTCCCATGGGATTGTTGGATTAGCTGAGGTCATGTTTGTAAACTAAAATAAGAAAAACAACCTGAATGTTAGTTAGATTTCAACACATCTTAAATAAAGTAGAGGTGAGAGGCAAGGCAGGGTGGTTAATTTTCTTTTTTAGGTGTGGCTATATGCAGAGCATGATCTGCAGGGCTGGGCCTGGTGATTATGCATGGGACACAATCATAAAAATATAATTATGGCTACCACCATTTATTAAGCAGGTAATATAAGCCAGATACTTTTCAGAGTGCTTTTTATGTATTAATTTATTTAATTTAATCCTCAGGCAGATGCCATAATTATGCCCATTTTACAGATGAGGAAACTGAAGTACACAGAGGTAAAGCAACTTGCCCCAGGTCACCGCATAGCAATAAGTACTGGAGCCAGGACTCGAACCTCAACAGGCAGGCAGAGTCTGGAGCCCACACTCTTCATGGGGTCAGGAAATTGCCCATCATCACCACCATCTGCTTCCTCACGTTCCGGTTTGAGAGACCTTCCCTTCTCAAGAGTCACTTCCCCCTCTGGTCTCCTGTCCTCAAAGAAAAGGCCGCTCTTCACTCGATAATCCCTGAGGTCTAACCAGCTCTGAATTGCTGTGTCAGAGAGAGAATGAGTCCTCTGTCGGAGTGACCCCGAGAAGAGAAAGACAAGGACGGGCCTCTCTCCCTGGTTGGCAAGCACACCCTACGTCTCCGCTACAGCACTGCTCACTTTGTATTGTAATTTATCTACACGTGGTTCTTCCCCACCAGAATGAGACCTCCCTGAGGGCAGGGATTCTATTTTATTTATTGCGACACAAAAGCACACTTAACAGTGCTACCGTTGCACTGAAAAGAGCAGAAAGAAATCAAGAAGGTACCTATCTCCAGACAGCCCTGTTTATAACATTTTGCTGGAATATTACTTAGAACGACTGCCCTACCTAGATCTGCATATGCAAATGACTTGTCAGTGGACAGCTCTATGCATTATACATGGTAGACACTTAACGGTCTGTTGAGTGAATGAGTCTAGGTATGCAAATGATATGCAAATCCTTCCCTATTTTAATTTGACCCTCGGGAACATCTTCAGTGACTCTCTTGGGCCCAGGTTGTTTTTTAATTTTTTTTAATTGAAAGTCTTTAAAGACAACCAGTTTTCTTTCTTGCCTGTGCTGAGGGAAGCTGTTGTCAAGTTGGGAAAAGAATGCTGGGCTGGACCAGGTTAATTAGGATTAATTCTGCTTCTCCTGCTCTTTCAGGGGAAGACATCAGCAAGGGACTCCCCTCTCTGGGCATCAGTCGCCTCACCTTTAAGAACAAGGGAGTGGGTTTCCTGCTGGCATCAAGACACTATGATTTCCCATCTCTCAGTCACAGGAACATCACCCTGGGCAGGCAGAATGTCAGTGTTCAGCACTACCTGCCTAGAAAGAGAAATCAAATCCCTTGCCAAGGATTAGAGAAAGTCTCCAGCCCCCCTGCCCATTTAGAGAAATGAGTTTTTTTGGCACTAGTTCTCCCAGCCTGGGCATTGTGTTCAATCATTTCTTTCCAAACCAAAGGATTTTAAAATAAGAGGCTGGAGTTTTCTCTCTTAAATACAACAAGCCAAGCATCTGATTAATAGGGTGGGTTTGCATTTCCTTTCTCTCATGTGAAAATATTTATTAGAAAAATGTTCCAATGAGAATATTAATAGCCAGGGAATCAGCTCTGTGTCAGCTTCTTTGTTCCTTGACATTTGAAATGGAGGGTGGGGAGGGGGAGAAAGAAGGAAAATCAAAACCCAGGCTTGCGGTGGTCACCTTTCCCCGGGCCCCCTCCCCCAAGAGGCAGGATTCTGCCCTTCCTTTGGGAAAGGCACTGAAAGGAGCAGCTTAGCTCCTGGGCCACACTGGGGTCCCCCGTCCTTAACCAGAAACACATGTGCATCAAAGGCTTGGATTGCAAGTGACACATTTGAAAACAAAAGTGCAGCCGAAATTCGCTTATCCTCACTTTCCTAATCCGCAAACTCTGTAATTCTCCCCAAAGCCCCTCAGGCTCTGCTACAGTCCAAGCCTGTTCACATCCTCTCCTCCCTCCGCAGCTCAGCCCAGGTCTCCCGCTCCCCCCCGCCCCCCGGCAGAGGGAGGGCTCCTGTTACTGAGACCCTGAGTGCCTTATAAAAATACACCTTGGCACGCTCTGCCTGCGCCCTGGGAAGCCTTATCGCCTGGACTAAACAAATGTGCACAATCAAAATAATAGTCTGAGTTGTCAAAATAAATGAGTTGGGAACATCTGGAAGTGTGGCTCCCCACATTTTTTCCTTCCCTTCCTCAAGCCTTTAGATGCCTTAGGGGTCTGGCAGCTCAGTGGCTCCGGCCACTTGGACTAGTCCGAGGCTACTCAGACTACTTCCGAGTCACAATAGGCCCTTTGAAAATGCTTATATTTGGTGCTAGGTCCAGGTTTGCAGTAGGTAGGCCCTCCCCCAAACCAAGGAAACCCAAATGAGTTCTCTGCTTAGCCGAATGGACACTCCGGGATGGCATGCTGGAGGGGCATGGCCAGTCCTCCCCACCCAGCACACCCCTTCAACCAAGGCCCCTTCAACTGAGGACCAGGGAAGGGGTCTCTCCTGCCCATGAGCCCCTCAGAGAAGGATGGCTTCACAGTCTTCCCAAATGATTTTTGTTTCTGTTAACTCCAGGCCAAAGTTCTTCTTGCTCCAACCCCCTTGAATTACTAAGGCAGGGATAGTTAAAAAGTCAGTTTCCTATACGTATCCACAGGATAAGTCACCACGGCCCTGCAGAGCCAAGGTGGGGCACCCCGGAGGCCTGCCTTCCGAGGGGGCTGATGTAATATTGCTGCAGAGACACTGCCTGGGAGAACCCTTTAAAATTGTGTGCCAGTGTCTGGGCAATTTCCTGGCAGTGTGATCCTGCTCCTGCTGGACTCCCTCAAAGGCTTGCACGAAGCACTTTCCGAGCCCACACTTAATGTGGGCTTCATTTAGGACCTAACGCAACCTTTAGCAAATCAACAGTAGGCTCTAGAGCTCCTGGCACTTCCCTGTGAGTTTTGGGAAATCAAGCCAGTTCTGATGACTCTGGACTGGGGTGTTGGGCGTGGCCTGACACTGAAGGGGCAGCTAACCTGTTCAGCTGCCTGCTGGGCCTCCTTGTTCTCATGTGGGGTCAGGATGGGTGATCCCTAAATTCTTAGCAGCTCTGACCCTGGGGGTCCGGAAACCACGTATGTATCTTCCCTGAGCCTTGTCTCTCAAAGTGTGCTCATGGGCCACTGAATCAGAATCACCTAAGGTGACTGGCTGTGGAGAGGTGAAGAGGCAGGGAGGAGAGACAGCGATGTGGCTTCTGAGGCTGTGTCATAAAAAAGGCAATAATTCTATCTTATTTGTGGGAAGGCTCACTCTCTGAGTCCTGAGCTGCCACGATCTGCCATGCTCAAGAAGTCTGACTCTCGGGGCCACCATGCTGTGAGGAAAGCTCATGTCCCATGGAGAGGCCTTTTCTGAGGCACTCTGGTCAACGGTCCCAGCTGAGCCCAGCCTTCTAGTTCCCAGACAGGAGAAGCTTCCCGATGATTCTAGTCCCTAGAATTCTAAGCACCACAAGTCATTTGTGTAGTAGAGAAGAGACAAGCCCTCTTCAATGTACCACGTCTGTGTCCCTGACTTCCATAGTTTGGGACCAGAATTCTGTAGTGGTTGGTTATGTAGCCATAAGTGACCAGAATGGTGAGCCAACTACAGACAAACACAAGGTCATTCGGAACTGGGGTCTGACTGCCCACTACTTGGAGAATGGCAGCCCCATCTTTTGAGACCTGCTTTCCTTACCCATAGAGACCAAAAATGAAAAGCCCCATGGGTAGCCCCTTTCTGGCCATGTGTTCACACATGCAGCCAGACAAGACCCTGAGGGCTTGGGGCCTGACCAATGCTCAGGGTGCCCCTCCCTTCTCTCCGCAGAGGCCTGCAATACTGGCCTCCTGGGCCTCACATCTGGGCCCAGGGCTGCCTCTGCCTATATCAAGGGGAGTGGGACTGTTTAGTCTGCTGGGCACATTCCTGGATTTGTAAAATAAATAGCAGATTATGAGCAACTTAGCCTGATGCTGTCATTGGGCCAGGCCACAGGCTTCTGAGCCGTCCCTTAGGAGGGAGCAGCAGGAATGGAAGGTTGGAGGTGTTTGACTTGGGAACTCTGTCCCAGCCATAGTTTAAGTGGAGAGGCTTCTAGCCTTCTCTGGGATTCCAGAGATCTTCTAATAATAAGACTGATAACAGCAATGATGATAATAATCATACCGCACACTGAAGGCACTGTGTGTCAGACACAACGGTTACCATTACTCGGCCCATTATAAGATGAAGAAACTGAGGTTTAGTGTGTGAGATCTCAAAGCTGAATGTCTAGCAAGTGGCTATGGGTTAAATGGAGATCAGTCTGATTCTCAGGCTCCAGGTCTTAACCACTACACTATATTGCCTTCCCAGGCTCTGAAATAGAGAGCTGCAGCCCATGCCCCCACCCACCCTAACACACACACACACACACACACACACACACACACACACACACACACGTGCGCGTGCACGCCCCCATCGCCAGCCTTTCTGCTGTTCCCAAGGCCCTTTCCAGCCTGCTTGGAGCCATTCTCCACTGTGACTCCCTTTTTCCATTTCACCCTTCGCTGGATCATTTTATGCTTCTATTCCCTCTGCTAATTCAAACTAATTAAAGTATAAAATAGAATAATTGCTTCCATCCCCATACTCTTTCCCATCCACACTGAAGACAGAGTTATATTCTTTATCTGGGAGTGGCCAACCTGACAAGTTGGGTGGAAACTGGGGCTATCAAGTTTCTTTTCATCTTCTCGCTCCGTTTTGCACTTGGCTCATTGCCTGATTTTCCCTGGACTTGCTGACTGACTTCCATTAGACACTGAGGATACGGGAGAACTTGTATTCACACCCACAGCATCTGTTGATCTGCTGTTGAGGAAGCTGGGGCGGACTTTCTAGGGAAGAACCAGGCATCCTATCCGTGGGGCACCTGGGCAATTAGCAGGATTGGGAAATCAGTTCCCAAATGTTCCCCTGGGACTGGCTGGCCCTGGATCTATTAACAGTCCATTAACATTGGCTTGTTAGGCAGTGGCACTAGCAACCCAACACTTCTTACTAGTCCTATTTCTTAATTATGCGTAATTAACTGAGAGAGGGGGAGGGAGTGAGAATGAATGAGCTATACGGGATCGTTGGAGCTCTGTAAGGAGATGCAAACCTCTCCAGGCAGAACTTGAGGCTGGAGACTTGGATCTACACTCCCATGGTGCCAAAGATACAACAGGTGCCATGTTTTGGGGAAGCATCAGGGGGACAGAGAGACAAGAGGTGGGGATGATGTGAGGGCTGGGATGACAGCAGGCTGCTCAGAGATTTATTAGAAAGTGAGGGGAAGCCCCATTCCCATGATGTCTTGTAAGGTCTCAGGTCTTTCAGGAACCTCCGAAGTCTTTAACCACTGCCTCAAAACAGGAATACACTTATCCTTAACCAGCCAGCATTTTCCCTCTTTCTGCAGTGGTCATTGTTCAGGGAAGACGTTCACGTGGGCACCCATGGCCTCATACAACTCTTGTTCCAAAAGTTCTTCATTTGGTCTAACCTCAGGCCTGTCTACTGTAGTTTTAGTGTTGTCTTCTGGACATGGAGAAGAGTCTCAATACCAACACCTTAGAGAAGCCTCTTTAATATGAAAGGGAGTGTAGCGTTAGATTTGTTAACTGTATCTCTAAAAGGGAGGAAACTGAATCTCTGAGAACTTAAGAGTGTAAGCCATCCAGCTCGTTAGAGGTGGGTCGGGACTAGAACACAGACCCCTGGGCTCAGCCTAAGGCCTACTGGATGTGCCCCACAGCCACTTTACTTCCCCTTAATCATCACTCATGGTTACCACCCTCCTGAGCTGGAATCATAGAGGCCTGAGAGCTGGAAGGGGCCATACAGAAGCTCAATGATCAAGGGTTTGTGTGGCATGTGAGGCCGTGGGAAAGAACCTCCCCTCTGCTGAATGGAGTCTCACGTCGACCCGAGTGAGGCACAGTGAGGCCAAATGACCGGTCTAACGCCATGTGGCTATGAAATGTTGAGACGAGATCCAAAGCAGAGCCTTGGACTTCAGAGACAATCCTATTATCTGAAGCAACTATTTCATGACCTGGGAGAGGGTCATGCTTCCAGATCTAGCAACAGCTGGACTAGAACCCAAGCCATCCAACTCCATCTTCATCACCACCCACTAAACTGTTTCTTGAAAGATGTCCGAGCTGTCTGTGAATATTCTGTACTCAGAGTTGCTCGGCCTCAGACAGATGGGCCCACTGAGCTGTTCTTGGCCCTCATCCCTGGGCCCAGCCCCAGGTGAAATCACCTAACTACCTATTTCTACACGATTTACAGCTCTCAGGGTGACAGGTCTCAGAGCTCTGCCACAAATCCCCCGTAGACTCTGCCCACTGATCACAGCTCCACCTGGCATGGGGGGCTCTCTGGACTGATATCTCACCTGACTGGAGACAGCCCCATGGCATTAACCCCAAATTCTTGCCATGTCTGCTCAGTGGGACTGGCTACTACTGAAGCCCTCTGTTTGGTGCAGATTGTAACAAGAATGGCACAGCTGTGGCAGAAGATGAGGACAAAGGCCAGGAGATTTAGAAATAAGCTATGTGGACACTTGGTAGACCCAGGACTGATGCTCTCACAGGTGACACCGGATATGATCTCAGGAGGTCAGCCCAGTCCCTGAAGGCCACTCAATAGTCTCAAGCTCTGACTCAGGTCCCTCTCCTCTGGCCACATTTCGAATGTAATTTCACAAAGCATCCCATTTGAGAAATAGCCAAAATCTGAGCCTTGGCATATTCTCAGTTCCATTAAGGCCTCACTGATCATTTCTATTTGCTGTCAGTGCTTTTCCACCACACCGGGCTCAGAGAACCGAAGAAAGAGTTTTTACCCAGTTACCTGCCTGGTCCTTAGCCATACATAATGTGTTCTGAAAATATCACATATATTGGGGGTCTGTTGGATCCCTCTGACCAACATTTTATCCACCTATCTGGACTGCCATCTATCCATCCATCGCCCTGTCTGATTATTATCCTGCAGAAGCATCTAGAATGGTGTTCACCAAATGTTAACATGGTGTTACATTTTGGGCAGACCCGTCTGGGGACTCACTGCTATTTTCTTTTCTGTGTGTATTGCTGGAATTTGCATGGTGAGCATCTACTATTTCTGTTTAAGAAATAACCTTATGTCTATAAATAGGAAAAGGAAGAAAAGGCAGAATATTTATAGGCTTCAGTGGGATGTTACAGGTAACTGGCTATTTGTCTCCCTCCCTTGTTAGACTGTAAGCAACTTGAGGGTAGTGGCCAAGTCCCATTCATTTTAAAGTTTTCCCAGCACACTATTCCTGAAAAATATATTCCCAGTAATGGGCTTTGTTAGGGCCCATGGACTCTTTTATTAGAACGAGACATCACTGTTTATTTCCAACTGTCTTGCCCACCATAGGTTAGGCTAAGCCTCCTCCAGCTCCGCCAAATTCCCATCTGCACCTGTTTATGCCTCACCTGCAGGGGCCATATGAAAGAAGGTAAAAAGACAGGTGGGTTCAAGGGGGTCTGGATATAATTTGCATGCAATCTGCATATGATTTGTGTCATCTGTTCTCAAGAAGTAATTTTTGAGTTAGAGCTGCATCACTGCTTCCCTGAACGCTGTCGTGTGCCCATTTGTCTCTTTGTTTCGCCCTCCATTCTTCCCTCATCCCTGGATTCAGAATTCTTACATTCAAAAAAAAAAAAAAATGAGGGAAAGAGAACTCTGGGCAAGGTGGTGTTCAAGTACACCAGGAATCTTTGCGGAGTATTTTGGGAATGACAAACTCTCAAGAGCTGGGAGGCACCTCGTGAATGCTCACTGGTCTTCCAGCCCAGCATCCTTGTCTAGCCTAGGGTCTAGCCTAGGTCTTGGTCAATGCCAAGACCATGCTCCTGATGAACAACAGTAGACTCACTGACTGAACGAATGGAAGGAACCAGCCTTTCTTAAGGTCTTTGCTTTGCTTTTTGCATCCCCATTAATTTGTGAATCCTCCGTTTTCCCTGCTTCTCTTGCCCATCACCAGGGCTCTCCTGCATCTACCTTCTGTTTGCTCACATATATTCAGAGCAAATACACTCCGGGGGGAATAATGCTCCATCAGAGAAGGTGGGGAACCTGCTCAATGGTTACCCCGCAGAGGGTAGAAGTCTATTTCTCAGGCCAACTTTGGCTTCCCGGAGCTGGCCAGCTTCTTCTGACATCAGTCTATGACTCAGACCAAGATTTTCATCTCCTTCTGGGGCCCTATCTTGGGTCTGTCTCTCCCAGGATCAGGTCCAGCGAGGAGGCCTGGATTATTTACACTTCTCTGGCTCCCTGGAGCAGCAGACTCTGTGGGCCTGGGAGCTGTAAATCTACCTCCTAATCACACCAAACTGCTCCATGCAGTCTGGCCTGTTCTTGCGGGGCTGTTCATCACGCACTGAGACAGGGGCTGTGGCCTGGAGAGAAGCTCCGGGAAGTGGCTGGCCCCAGTTTTTTCTCTCTGGCTCCCTGCAAAAGCCTCCAAGGACTCTGCCTCTCCCTGAACCCCTAGGCCACAAGCCCAGAGGTCTCTCTTGTTCGAAGAACAGTTTCTGAACAAAGGTCACAGGTTATCAGTTACTCCTGGGCTTTGAAAAGAAGGGATGGGTGTCAGCACTTACCTGTCTCTCAGACATGATGTACAGGTAACGCTCATCAATGGAGAAGGCCATGTCCCGGAGGATGGGGCTCCCATCTTTGAGCACAGAGACCATCTCGTACTGGACCCCTCCATGGGGGGGACCATCAGCTCGAATCTGAGAAAGAAACAAGGCACCCTCAGCATCTGTACTCAGCAGTCCCCTGCTTCGGCCTAGAGCAGGTCACTTTCCTGAAGTGCTTGTATTTCCCGAAGATAATTCTCCCCACCCTACCCCCAGTTACTACTCTGAACCAAACTAGGCTTCAGGGAAGGTAGAAGTGCTTTTCAGTTCAAACAGTGGGCTGTTTGTTTCCACTAAGAGAGATCCTTTCCCAAGTGGTCTGAGTGTGCCAAGTCTGGGATTTCTGATGGTGGGTTCATTTGTGTGTGCATATGTGCCCTTAGGGGCAATTCTGAATATCCCAATGTGGTTATTGTTGCGTGTGTCTACATATATTTACAGCACTGTGTGGAGGGTGTGTGTGTGTGTGTGAGTGTGTGCTTGTGCACACTTACTGGCGTTTGGGGTAGGAGAGTCAACATCTGCTCACAGTGTTTCTGTCTCAGGAGGGTGAGGAAGAATGGGTAAACAATCATATAAACTATTAAAAAGCTGGTCATCAAGAGATTCAAGATTTTAGAATCTCAGGAAGGTCTTTCTGCCCCCAAAACATATCCCCTATATGTGTGCAAATTCACCCCGGGATTTTGGGGAGCCAGGAATCCTGGATCAGACTCTTAGAGCCCAGCTCCGGATAATAAGTCAGAAAGAAAGGACTCAGACACCATCAAGTTCACTGCTCCTCAGCCCTGGCTGCACATCAGAATCGTCTGGGGAGTTTTAAAAGATACAAATGCCAGGGCTGAATCCATTAATCAGAATCTCTGTGGGTGTGGCCTGGGCATCTTCTTGGGGATTCAAAGCTCCCCAGGTGAATCTGATGAGTGGCCAGGGTCTAGAAGCAGCGATGGAGTCCAGTGGTTTTCAAGGCTGCATGCCTTGAGAATCAGCTCTGGGGGCTTGGGAAAACACATTGCTGAGCCTGCCCCTGGAGTTTCTGATTCAGGGGAAATGAGGCTTGAGAATTCTCACTTCTAACAAATTCCCGGGTGATGTGGAGGCTTCTGGCCTGTGGATTCGAGAGCGCTAGTCTAAGCTCTGTGTAGACTCAGTGGAAGACGGTCCCTAAGGTCATACAAAAAGCTAGTGTCCGGGAGTCTTGGGTTTGAATATGCTCCTGCCTTCGACAGGTGACCAATAATCCCCACTCTGGCTTGTTTTCTCTGTCCTCTGCCCATCTACACCCCCTCTAGCTCGAGCCCTATTTCCTCCATGAAGCCTTCCCTAATCTCTCCACCACACTAATTGCTCATCACCCTGATGCCTTTTTTTTTTTTTTTTTGTCTATCAGACATTTTGTCTTAGGATTATAATCAATTGATCTGTCCATTGTGTATGTACTAGCTACCATGTATTGACTACCCACTCACATTGTTCTCTAATTGCCTCACATGTGCGTAAGTCTGTCAACACTGAAGGCAAGGATGTGTTTTCTATTTCTCTAATAACCCCCTGAGGACTCGAATGGGGTCGGGAACCTGGCTGGTGATGGATAAAACGGGATGCTTGAGAAATACTTGTTGAAAGGACATGAACTATGAACCTGCTGATAAAGTCTCATGAACTCTAGCGCTAAATCAAAGTGAGATTCAAAGGCATTTTCTCTGGAAGATTGTAGGATTCAGGTTGCCCCTCCCCATTCACATTCCCTTTCATTTTTTCTTGTACTTCTAAGTACAAGTCTAAAGACTTCATGTCTTTCCCTCTGCCCATTGCTCCCACCACACCAGGAGCTCCTGAAGGCAAGGACCATGCCTTATTCATCCCAGGGCCACGCTCGGTGCCTGATGCCACAGTAAATTCCCCTTTGCCCTTCTTCTGCCCAGCTAGTGGCTTCCTGCATTCAAAGCTATTGCATCCAGGGGAGGGGCTTGGGGGTTCATTTAATTCATTCTCAGAGAGTGGAGGAAGACTCTGGGGTCAGCAATGATGTCGTGAGGCTGAGGTTACTTGTCCTCTACCCCAGTGCAAATATGGTTGTGGATTCAAGCAGAGGGAAGGGTCTCTACCTGGGAAAATAACTCACAATTAAAAAGGTTCCCCTTAACATTTGAAGCAGCATTCTCTCTTAGATGGACAGATCTGAAATTTCCTTGGGATCCTTCCAGAAATATAGTAGTTTTAGTCAATAAAGTTCTTGGGCTATTGCAGAAAGTAAAGAGAAGATGTGATAGTCTTGGCTTCTGGCTGGCTTGACCTCAGTTTTCTGTCTCCATTATATGGGGGGAGTTCAGGCTCTATTTCTTCCTTTAAAGGGGAACTGGTCCAGGGCTTCTCATCACCCTCCCTATAATGCCTGCTTCTCTTCAGGGAGATTTAAGTCTCCTCAAGGTACTGGCTCCGCCCAGGAGCTGTGGAACCAGTACCCTCCCTCAGGCCCGACCCAAGATCTCCCTGCCCCGAGAGGCTAGTTAACCTTCTACCAGCTGGGGCGGCCTCCTCCCCATGAGCCTGGGCACCTGCCTGCCTCCCTGGCAGGGCCTGGACACAAAGTCAGAAGGAGGAACTCCACAGGCCTGGCCTTCCCTCTGTGGTCCCTGGGACGAGATGGTACCCATGGCCGGCTTGGAGCTGGAATTGAATCAAAGTCAACTTATCATCACACTCTCTGCTGCAACCCACTTAGGACCAATCCCAGCCATTAACTTTTTCCTGAATCAGAGATCGACGCAGGTTTTTTTCTTTTTCTTTTCCCATCTGCAACCCCAATCTTTTAACAAAGCAATTGAAGCCAGAATCAAACCTACCTACCTTTCAAACGTCAAAGCTAAATCCAAACCAGAACAGAAACTGTTCTTGGTACTGAACCTGAACGAGGCGATCCTATTTCATTCCGTCTAAATCCCTGGGGGGAAAAGCCCTTTTGCCCCCCCCCCCCGACTTACTTCCTCATCCCATACTATCTGCCTCCAGCTTGTGTAACCCTCAGAGACACCTGCGGGAGGGCAGAGAAGATGGAGGATGCGGCAGGAGGCCAGGGGTTCAAAGGGCACGGGGCGGGGGGGCGGCTGGCAGGCAGGCGGCAGGAGGGGCCAGAGGGGCAGCAGATAGCAGAGATCTTTCCCCTCCGTGACACCTTGTGCTCCCTCTGAGCACGCACCGCAGGGGGCAGAGTGTAGGTCTGGGGCGCAGGGTTCCTGGATTTCTGTTCGGACTCTGTGCCTGGGCTTGAGTTCTGCCTAATGGTACAGTTTGCGTTCAGATCCCTCCCCTGAGCCTCAGTTTTCCCTTCTGGATAACAGGCCAAGGCGATCCGCTCGGTGCTGGCCACAGGAGAACCACAGTAGCAAGTACTAGAGCTGTAAGGGCTTGGGAGCTCACCTCACCTAAGCTCTTGCATTCCAGGCTCGTGGCTGGCCAGTGGTGGAACCGGGGCTCAGAGGAGAGTGCATGGCAGATGGAGACAGCGCCCCGTGACCACTGCCGGGGACAAGGGTCCTGCCGCAGGGCAAGCACACGGGTTCCCAGACTGCTCTGCCTCGGAGAGAAAGTTTTGAGGTTCAAAGTTGTTTCTATCCTTGCCAGACACAGGATGGTAGTGGTGTGGTGATGACAGTCAGGGAGTCTCAAGCAAAGGTGGGATTTTTCAAAAATCTGACCAATTGAGTCTATTCGGGGCTGTCCCAGAATAACCAAACTGCTGTGACACAGTTTTCAGCTTTCAAGCTTGTGGCCCCAGGGCCAGGTTTCAGTGACCACAAGGATAACAACGGACTGAAGTAGATCACGAACCTGTCCAAGAGAAGGGTGTCAGCAGCCCAAGCTGCACAGGGCAGGGGAGGGGCTGGGGCAGAGGAGGGAAGTGACACACACAGGGACACGCGAGTCACCTGAACATGTCTTTCTGGTTGGGCTCCTCCTCTCCTGAGAGGGCCTGGCCTCAGTGGGCACACAACAGCTCTGGAGGCCATTTTGCTTGGACAAAGCTCACAAGGTAGAATAAGAGGGCCAGTCTGCTGCAGTGGAGGGTGACAGTCTTTACTGAAACCCACAAAAGACAGAAGGTGCCCACACTGTCTCGCAAGGAGATTCACGCTGGTTCTAGTGAGAATTCCTGTTGCGTAGAGCCCTGAACTGCAGGATGAGTGGCCGCAGGACCCTGCAACCTTCTCAGGAGGGCTTGGAACACAGGATAACTTCTTTTGCTTCATGGCTCAGCGTGGCCCTACCTGAAGGCGGGAGCACGGACCTGGTGAAATTTTGAAGGGTCCCATTTGCCTCAAGAACTTAATAACAGCTACTGAGCTATTGCTCTTACAATGTGCAAAGTGTTGTCGAAAGTACTTAACAAAAATCAACTCTCTTACCCTTACAAGAACCCCTGACGTAAATGTTCTTATTATTCCCATTTTACAGATAGGAAATTTGAGGCCTGGGAGAGTTAGGTGCCGTTCCCAAGATCACACAGCTGAAGGGCAGCAGGGCTGGGATTCCCACATACAGCCCGATTTCTCAGGCGCTCTGTGACTCTCTTAGGAGAGGATAATAATGGGCAAATGGAGCTGTTCATCGCCGCCAGGAACAGAACAGACAGAACAGACGGAAAGACTGAAAGTCCGAGTTCTCTCTTCCCCACCCTTCCTCTTTTGGACCCCAAGGCCCAGGCGGGGCAATCACCCATTTCCTGGAGTCAACAATAAACTCAGAACCTAATTTTGAGGGACCTTGGTTGGGGGCAAAAACTCAGTTTATCAGGGCTGTCTGTGGGGTAGGAGGATGTGAGGTGCAGTCCAGGGGAGAGCGACCGCCAGGCCCTCCGCGTGGGAGGGGCCTCTGCTAACAGAGAAGGAAATAGTAATCCCATTAGGGCTTCCCTTTAAACCACAGCTAGGCCTGTGCAGAAATTAATGACAGCCTCTTTACTTGAACATCCAACTCAAATCAGCATATCCAATTCCAATTAACTGGCTTACCTGTAGGCTCCTCCAAACCCTTTTTCTTGTGCCTCACTTTCTTCTATAGTTAACCCTAAATTATGGAGCCCCTGCTTGGAATTTGTCACTCTAATATCACTTTATTAGTAGTACTAGTAGTACAAGTAGTAATAGTATTTATTTATTTATTTGGCAAGAGCTGCTGAAAAGCAATTGGGAATCTTTTTCTTCTTGGGCCTCTCAGTAGGAAACAGACTGGTTTGAGAGGCATCACCATGCCGAGGGAGGCACCGGTTCATGTCTTTAGGCCTGGGATCTAATCCCAGCATTCTCATTAATTGGCTCTGTGACTTCAGGCAAGTCACTTCCCTTGTTTGTGTAATAGTTTCTGTAGCTGCCAAATAAGGTGGGAACTCCTGTCCTTATGAGCACAAAAAGGATGCTGGGAGAATGAAATGAGTTATTGGCTATGAATTTCAGGACTGTCCAATATCCGTTTATTATACGTCTGCTGTGAGCCAGGCCTGCGCTTGGCGCTGGGGATACTACCCCAGCTCCCCTTCGGAAGCCCCAGGAGCTGGGGAATGGACAAGCCCACCAGTCTTCACAAATACAGGGGCTACCCCTTGTGAGAGGAGTTTGCACCGGGGGGTAGGGGTGGGGAGCAGGGAGGCCAACACCCCAGGGAGGCTGGGGCATGAGGGAGGCCCTGAGCCGGAGACTTTCTGGGGAAGGTGATGCCTGAACGGATGAGCAGGAGTGGAAATGTGAGTTCTTTGGCTAATTTCAAGTGTGATGTCAGCATAAGCATGTTATTGTTATGTCTGAGCTCAGATTTCTTGGAAACTTGGTCTCTCAGACCTGAGTGTTTAGAGAGGATGAGACTTTTGATGTGCACTTATTGAGGGCTCGACAACAATTTCTGCAGGCCTTGTCACTTTATGTCGAAAAGGCACTTTGGAAGAGGCCTTTATTATTTGGTTTTATCTCTGCCCCAGGACTCAGGGCTTGCATACTGTATGAATGTGTGTGGGGTGTGTGTGTCTGTGTGTGTGTGTGTGTGTGTGCGTGCACACGCGCACACACACACGTAGACGTTTAAAGAGGGGAGAGGTGGGGCAGGCCTGGTGCTGCTCGGACTGAACTTGGGGGTGAGTTAATGAGCGAGTGTATGTGCAGCTGTGCATTTAGTGCTGCGTGAGAGGATTCAAGCTGAAGTTTATTTTTGTAGAGCTTCATGACCCGAATTATTTATAGACTGAAGCCTTTGGTAAATTCAGTCTCTGAGATTCTTCCTCCCTCTATCCTGCACACGCGTACACGCATGCATGCCGCGCACACACGCACACAGAGACAGTAGCCCCTTCCAGGGTGCCTCTGTCTCCTCCTTCCCCAGAGCTCTGTAAATGTTAACTAACCATCGAGAGTCACAGCCCGGGAGGCCGAGGATCCCCGGAGGGAGCCCGGCCCTAAATGCTTGGACAACTGGAGAGGGACACAGGAGCCGGGGAAACTCAGCCCGTGGGTTGCAACGAACCAGGAGAGCAGAGGGGGAGGGGAGACAAAGCCAAGGATCCCTCCTGTCCCTGAAAAGGAAGGAGGTCACTAAGATATGCTAAACTTTGTGAGTGTTGTGCCCCCCTGCCCCGCACACGCATGTGCCCTGTGCACAGACACACACCCTCCCACACATACGCAGATGCTTCTAGGACTGTGAACTGTCGGTCAGTCACTGGGGCTTTGACACTGGAGACTGACATTTCCATGTACAATTACTTCTATTTCTGCGCATGTTAGGAATCTGCCCTAGATATTAAACTGGGCGGGGGGATGGATGATCTAGTAGAGGGGTTCATGCTCTTGAGCCTCCTGGATTTCTTCCTTCATGGAAGGCTAAGCCATGGAAGCCTTTCTCCTGGAATGTGGGGAGGGGCTCCCACGAGAAACCATTTGTTCTCTGGACCTCTGCATCTTGGAACAGTGAGAATTAAGAGCCTGGTTTATGATAAGCGATGTAGTGAATATTTACTGAGCAATGACTAGAAGTAAAGTGTTCAGAGGTAAGGTTGAGGAGGTTGGCTGGAGTGAGTCTCTTTTCTTAAATCTTGGCTTTGTGTCTCCTCATCAGCCAGGGGTGGACGGCTAAGTGACCACTGATCCACGCGGCCCACAGAACTGAGAGGAGCAGCCTCTGCTTGAGACCTTCCCGTGGTTAAAGACCAACCGCATTTCACAAGGGCACCGACTTCCCTAACGCAGGGGCCTCTCCCTTTATGACTCAGCTGAGAGTGACATCAAGATCTAGAAGCAAAAGAATCCAATTCTTGGTTCTACCTCTGTCAGGGAGGGTTTTGAGTTCCCAGGCCCAGGACGGGGCAAGAGCTTATCCAGGTGAATACGATGGGCATTTGGGAGCACAGGGCTCTGGCCTTGGACTAGCCCCACCTCTCAACACTGCTCCAGCTCAGACTTTGGCCAGTTAGGAGGATCCGGGAACCAGATGAAGTTGCCAGGGGCAGCGGAAGCACTTGATTGTTCTGGGAAACAATAAGATAAACACTGGCGAGGGACAGCTGAATCGTAAGGCAGCCTCAGACGAAATCACAACACACAGCAGCAAAGCAGTAATTCACAGGGAGGGCACAGGGTTGGGGAGGGGGGAGCACTGAGGGGTGTGTGTGTGGGGGAATTAATAAAGAATAATGAGCAACCTCTGCCAAATCGAAATCTCTGTGTACCCGAAGCTGTAGCAACGTGGGGCTCTCAGAATCCCCATTTGAGGTACCACACACAGGTTCCTTGCCTGGGGATGCCCCGCCTGTTTCAGGATAGCATCTAACCTCCTAGGCTTTTTGGACCGGGAATGATTTAGAAGCACCTCTTAGGGCCCACGTGGAGGGTGATGCAGCCTTCCTCACCAGGCTCTGGAATAGGGTGTGGTGAGAATCAGGCAGACTGACGCCCAGGTTAACTGCCTTGGAAATGCCCTGCCCCACCCCAGTGGGGCAGAGGGGCGGGCGAGTAGGCAAAGCAAAGTAGCACTTCCTGGGACTGGACACGCAGGGCTTCTGAATCGCTTATCTCCCTTTATCAGCGTAGTTCAACATATTTACTGAACATCGATCGAGCGTGTCAACCAACGTGCAAAAGGCTGGAGATAGAAACATGAATGATCTTGAACACTGTGAAGTCGGCCTCCCCATTTCACAGAATAAGAAACGTTAGGAGTCGAGAGCAAGTTAGTGACAGAGCCAAGCTCAAAGCTGAGTCTGCCTGATTCCAAAGCCTGTACTCTGTTTCTTTCATTAGGCTCCCTCTGGGGCCTCGCTTTTCCCTAAGTCAAACAAGAGGACAATGCCTGCATTGGGACTAAAAATTACATCTAAAAAGTGCTCAGTGCCCCTGGAGATAAGTCCTGGGGAACAAAATAGATCATATAGCTGTCTCCTCCACTATGACAAAGAAGGCCACCTGCAGTCTGGAAAAAGAGCAAAGGGTGGGGCGTTTAAGAGGGTTATTACCCTCTTTAATTAACTCATTCTTTTCAATGGCCTAAAATTACCCTGCGTTTTATAATCTGGAACAGTAATCTCTGGCTTTCATTAACACCGAGGATGACATTTAAAGCTGTAAGGATGGGAAGGGAGGTCTGGACTTGTGAGCACAGCTATCTGACACGGCTTGTGCCTGGACGCGGGGGGCTCCCTGAGATTTTAAAAGGAAAAGTCATTTGGAAGATGCATGTGGCCTGCGTATACCATGGTGCAGAAAATTCGCGGTAACCGAGGGATGCGGAGAGCACACCCACGCTGCCGCCGTATTTCTCTCCCCACTGCTGCGGGGTGAGGCCTGGGTCTTACTGCCTCTTATCTGTGCTACAGCAATAACCTGAGACATCTCCCTGCCTCCAGCATATTCCTGCTCTAATCGGTTCTACCAACATGGCCAGATTAATCTTCTTAAAACACTTATTTGATCCTGCCTTTTCTGTATGCAAAATCCTTAAATTTCAGGTGTTTGTAATTTTCTTTCTCTTGCTTATCTCACTCCTAATTTTTTTTTTATGATGAACATACACTACTTTTGGAATATGAAAGAAAGTAAATCATTGCATGCAGGCAGGCACATACGCACAGAGCACCTTTAACTGCCCCCGTTGAGATTTTAGAAAAGTTCACATCCCTTCCTTGCCACGTATGGATCTAGTTAGCATAGCCTTCTCACCATTCTCCAGTGATGTCTCCTGGTGTTTGCGCTTCATGTCTTGGCTTGACAATTTATTCTCCTTCCTAGATCCTAACCATGCTTCAAGGCCTGACCCAAATGCCCCCTCCTCCAGGAAGCCCATCCTGACCTCTCCTTTGAACTCCCATAGTCCCTAGCGAGTCTCTTGGCATGGTTAGCTGTGAACACATGCGATTATCTCTCCTAAGATCGTAAGTTCCTAGAAAACAGACACTGTTTAGTGGAGCTTCATAGGCCTCACTGCATTCAGTACGACTGTACACGTAGTAGGCCTTCAGGCACACCCGATGTTGGAATGAATGAATCCCTGTTACTGAAACTGGGTAGGGATTAGCCATAGCTCACATTTATTTAACCTCTATTTTTGTTAGACATTGTGCTAAGGGCTCTCCACACGCCCTCTCATTAAATGCTCACCACAACCATATTAGTCCCATGTTACAGATGAAGAAACAGAGGCACAGAGGTGAGAGGCAACCTCAAGGTCACATAGCTGGTGGGCAGAAGAGCTAGAATCCCAACTCTGTGAGGCCTTCACTTGTCTAGGCCTCTGTTTCACCATCTCTGGAAAATAACGAATGGAGAAAGAGAGAATCTTGCTTTGCACAAGCTCCCCTCCCTCCACCACATCTCCTGGAACCGGGCACGTAAAGACGCTGTACACATTTGCTTCTGTTGAAGCGATCTTTTCTGCTCCGCACTGGACTGCTAGGAGCTCTTAGGAGGAAAGCACTCTAACGTATCCAGGTGCCGCTCTGGAAAGAACTCCGGGGCTACTACGCTGGAGCGTGGCGGGCTTAAAGGCAGATGGAAAGCAAGGGTTAAAGTGGCAGAGATGGGCTCAGAGCGGGGGTCTGAGAAACAGCATCGAGGAGGAGGGTGGGAGGGAAGTGAGGCCGGAGGGCCTCTATCCCCTGGAGGCACCAGCGCAGGGGCGGCCCCCATGCTCTGCCATGTCTGACTTCCCTGCAGAGCCCAAGGGCAGAACAGACAGGGCGGGGGGGGGGGGGGGGGGGGGGGGGGGGCTGGCTCTTTTAAAAGATTCTGTTTGACTAGCTGTGGTCTTCACACCTTTCCCCATCTCCCCTCCCAGGAGAAGGACTTTAATAATGAGCTGCTTCGTGACAACAGACCCCTAATTAATTCATTGCTATTCTTCTGGGGCCAGATCATTCTAATCAAGGTGGGGTGGGGTGGGGGCCGCTGAGCAAGGGCCGTCGGATCTCCGTGGCCTGCCACTGACTCTAGCTTTACTCTCTAGCGTGGCTGCCTCTAGACCCTTCCCGGTGACCTTGTTCTAACTGGACACCTGCTTCTCCTTGGTGCCCAGCCCCTCCTGGCATGGACACCCCACCGCTGCTGGGCACAGCGCCAGGATGCAGTCCCTGCTGGTGGCTGGCTACAACAATACAGCGGGGTCCAGGATCGCACTGGGGCGGGAAGGAGGGGAGCAGCGCCCGGCCTCGTGAGGAGCAAACTTCGCACTGCCTCCCTCCGAGCGCGAGCGGAGTACCCAGTGGGCTCCTGGTCAGCGAAGCGCAGCCCTGTTCTCCTTGTCCAGCCTCCCCCGTCATCCTCCCGACCCAAGAGGCTTCCACGTCCCAGGGGGCTATGTGCTCCTGGAGTTTGGAGAGCCGACGTCGCCTCATCCAGGGAGCGGCCACATGTCAGCAGCCCACGGAATGCCTTCAGAGGACTGGGACCAAGACTGACGGGCGGGAACGAGTCTAGGGACACTTCGGAACAAAACCCACAACGCCAGATCGCACTTGGAGCTGACAGAAATTAAAGGGCACACAGGCCTCCTCTCCAGCAGCCTCTTAGGCTTCTCGGTTTCCCTTCCCTACCTTCCCTGCGGAGGGGTGCTGGCTGTCCAGTCAGGGCTGGCGTCTTCCCTCGCTGGGGCGGAGGTCACACGGGGCGCTCAGCCAAGGGAGTTAATTCTCACTTTTCTCATCTGCAAAACTGGTAAAAACAAAATCCTGCCTACTTGAGGAGGCTACGGGGGAACAGATTAGATAAGGAATGGGAAAGCATCTGGGACACTGGGAAAAAGCTGCAGGGAGGTGAGGAATTTTTGATGGATTTTCTTTTGATCCACAGACTTGGGTGGGACCAGGCTGAGGAGGAAAACTGGGCAGGGAGGAAATTCTTCAGGGGTCCACTG
>NW_027397075.1:50959683-51021949 GCF_003265705.2 Callorhinus ursinus | reverse complement strand
GGAAGAGGGAGGAGGAGGGGGAGGAGGGAAGAGGGAGGAGGAGGGGGAGGAGGGAAGAGGGAGGAGGAGGGGGAGGAGGGAAGAGGGAGGAGGAGGGGGAGGAGGGAAGAGGAAGGAGGGGGAGGAGGGAGGAGGAGGGGAGGAGGGAGGAGGAGAGGGAGGGGGAGGAGGGAGGAGGAGGGGGAGGAGGGAGGAGGGAGGAGGGAGGAGGGGGAGGTGGAAGTGAGAGGGAGAGGAGGAGGGGCAGGGGAAAAAGAGAGGAGGAGGGGGAGGAGGGGGGAACAGGCGAGCAGGAGAGCAAGGGGGAGGGGGAGGGGAGTAAAGAGGGGGAGCAAAGAGCAGGGGCCCTTTGCATTATGGGAGTCTGCGGCCAGCTTTTGAAGGCAGCCTCTGGGTGAGAAGGAATGGTTGTGCTGGGGTCTCCACAGGACCTGTGCTGGGGACAGAGGGCCGAGGCCACTGGGGCCCAAAGGATGGCAGCTTTCTGATTCAAACCCTTTCTACTTTGTGAAAAGGAGAAAAGTGAGGGGGAGGCTCCAGGCTTTCCCCCACAGAGAGAAGGCTGCTGGGGCAAACCTACCCACTCCTAATCCGCTCCTTAAAAAGAGCTGGAAGGAGCTACAGCTTAGCTTTTGTGTAGAGTACTAAAGCATCCCCCCTCTCCTGCCCCTCCCACACCCCCACTCCTATTTTTTTCTCTTAAAAGAGCGCTCCACCTCTCCAGGGACTGGAATCATTAACTGAACAGCACTTTGCCTCTCACAGCTTCTGACAACTTGGCAGTGAGCTGGAACGTACAGAGAAACCACAAAGCAGCAGCGCGAGAGACGGTGGGCAAGAGGGGTGTGTCCGAAGGACCGACCGGGTGTGTCCCTGGCCCCTGGCCCGGCACCTGGATGCCCGGCACCTGCCTCCGTCTTCCCGTCCTGCTCGGTTGCTCCCGGGACGGCTGGGTCCCCGGCTCTCAGGCAGGTGTGCTGGGGGGAGCAGGGAGCTTCCCATGGCTTCCTAGCCTCACCCCCTTTTGCGGTCACCTAGAGGCTGCCGGGGGCTGGCTGACCTCCAATCCGGACAAGAGATGCCTGGAGGAGAGGCAGGAGTTAATTATCCTCATCCTACTGGACACCTGAGCCGCCCCATGACCAGCAGAGGAGGGACGCCCGAGGGCTGAGGTTTGACAAGGAAGCGGGAGCCTAAACAGGGACCTTGCAAGGCCGCCAGACCCAAGCCCTGGGCATTCCCCAAGAGGGAAAAAGAAACGATGAGAGAAAGGAGGGTCACGGTTTCCAGAAGCAGAGTCAAGAGACAGAGAATTCTGGGGCCTCCTGGGAGAGAACCTAGGTTGGAACACCGGCAGAATTGGCTTTGGACAGTCCCAACCACAAGGGAGCTGATGGTTTTGAGGGGGTCTCTCAGCAAGGCCAGTGGGCCCCCCCGGCACCCTGGCGAGGATCAGAGAACTCCTTGTCTTCTTGTCTTGCCCATGGCTCCTCTCCTCCACTGGGAATGTGGCCTTATTTAGAGATCCTAGAGTGGAGTATTGTTACCACTTCTGGAGCACATACTTGGTGTTGAACAGCACCAGGAGCCTCACCTAAAATACCTACTTTAATCTCCAAAACCCATTTCCCTGGTGAAGAAACAGAGGCTCAGAGAGGTTAGGTAGCTTGCCTTGGATCACAATAGGTGGTAGAGAGAGATTTGAGCCTGGGTCAGTTTGATTATATGATCTTGTATTAAGCCACATGCTTCCTGAAAAGGCATTCACCTTTGTCTTGTGTATGATGCTAACTAACATCTTACCAGCATTTTAATGCTCTTCTTCTGCTGTCTGAGCCCCTGTAGAAGTGCCAACAAAAATTTTAAATTCCCAGATGTAGACGCTGAATCGTTATAGTTCATTTTATTCAACTTTTAGCAGAGTGCCAAGCACAATGGGGTGCTTAAAAAATTGCATTCGATCCTTGAATCAAGTTACAGCACCAGAAAGCCACAAACTTGGACTACAAAAGCTTAACTAGCGAGCTTTGCTTTCCTTAATGGCCTTATCTACTTGCTTTTCATTGTTGTTGCTCCATGAGAGTAATTCACTGGATGTTGATTGTTACATGGATATTGCAGCCGTGGCACGTTAGCACGAGTTAATACCAGAAATTGTCATATAAAAGATGCTCTGATTCTGATGTCAAACTTCTGTTCTGGTTTATGTACATGGTCTCACATGATAGAACATTTTTAGCATGTAATGTCTGGATCTCCTAAAAAATAGGTATACTTCTCTCTATCTGAGTATAAGGATTTCTAGTTCATCCCATTTCCCTTTTTGATCTGGCTACCAGGATACTCAGGCCAAATCTGGTGCTGGCTCCTGGTGCTTATATTCTTTATTGTTAGCATACTTATTTCTACTCCCCTCACATGACTGGAATTTTCTAGTTCCATGCTAGTTTTCATAACCTACGTTTGCCAAATTTTTTACTATAAGTTATCTATTTCCTCATTTGGAAAGAAGTGGAATGGGAATACATACAAATAATTACGCTCATGCTCTCACATGCTCTGTTTGCACCACATGAATTTGCACGCTGTTGTATGTTGCTGTGATAAATTCTAAGGTCTCTGCACTGTGTGCTCATATCCTTTCGCTGTGGGTAGGTGTTGGCCAGGAGGTTTCCGAGCAAGGGCCTGGACTACTCCTAGGATGGTTTAAATATAGGTGCCATTATGTTGAAAGAGGGGGAAGAAGTAGGGAGATACCACTAAAAACTAAGAACCAGATTTCTATTTGCATTCTGTTGGCCTACTGAAATCCACAGATCAGCGATGGGTCTTGCCCGTAGTAATGTTCTCTAACTATATGTAAAATGGGAGAATGAATAAATGAATTAGTGAATGAATGTTTTTCTAAGCCAAGAGATTCTTCTCATAGGAGAGAAGGCAAGGACTGTTTGGCGGAAAGCCCCATCTTCAGACCAGAGAAGAAACTCAAGATCACTAGGAGCCCAGCGGAGACCAAGCTCCCCACCCCCTCCTTGTCCCCTGGCCAGGTCAAGAGCATTTGTCACCTGCACTGTGGGTGGCAAAACTGGGTCACTGTGCTGGACACCAGGAGAAGGGGAGTGGGAAGAGAGGGAAGGAGGAAGGGAGGAGGGAGGCCTGTTTCTGCTGCCTTTCTGTGCTTCCCCCACTGAAAATAACAAAGTGGTCCACAGCAATGGTGGGGAGAGAAATGGTAGTCTCTAAACATATCTGTCTGTCTTTCTTCCCTGGCAATCTCCTTTTACCTCTAATCTCCCATCTCCTTCTCCTGCTCTTTCTTGTGTGTCTCCTGCCAATTCCTGTTTCTGCTCATCTATTATCTCCTTGTCCATCTCTGTGCTGTCTCTCTGCCTCTCACCCTCTCTTTGGCATATGTGCACACACACATCTCTCTCCCAGCTCCCCGGGCAAGAAGCTCTCGCAGCCCTCCTTGCGCCCTCCTTCTCACAGGCTCCAGCAGTCAGGAGCAGAAGACACCAGCCCAGAGCAGGGGACGCTCCCACCTCCCTAAATGACCTGTGTCCAAGCTTAGATTCCAACTCTAATCCCAGTGGCCTTGCCAACATCGGTTGGGCTAATTTTTTCCTGTAATTAGAAGGGAACCCCCCCAATTCCATCTCTAATCCCAGATAATTAGCTCTCTGATTGCCAGTGCGAGGCAGGAAACCTCGTGTTTGGAGAGGGATTTTGGACAGACAGATTAGGCAAACACTGCGCAGGAACCTGCACTGGGGGACAGGCACAGAGCGTGTTGTGGAAAGAGATTTGGGGTGGGTATGGTGCCTGTTTCCCGCCTGGTGAGCTGAGCTGCCTCTGACCCTGTCAGGTCTCCAACAAATGGGTACCTCTCCTCAGCCTGCCTCCCTAGAGCAGGCCCCGTCTCCAGCACAACACACCAAGGGGATTCCCAGGGAGGAGATTCCTTCTGCTCATGGAGGGCAGTGTGTGTCTCTGCATGGGGGAGGGAGGGACAGCCCCAGAGGTGTCCACCCCCACATGCCAGATGGGTAGTAGTCAAAGGTTAATAAAAGATGGTAGGCGCTAAGACTGCCATGCCTCCTACTGACCCAGGGAGTAGGAGAGATGCCAGGAAAATGGAGAAATCCTTCTCTCCCAGGTTTTGGGGAGGATTCGTCGGACTGGCAGGGGATGGGGACCCTGAGGATCAGATTGGCCCGGCTGAGACTGGCACCTGTCCATAGACACAGCACTGCATTATCATCTGCTCTGCGGACAATGTGCTCTGCTAAGGACATTTCATGTTTTGTATCTGTCATCTAAATTTTCCTTCTGTGATCCTCATGATCATCCTGCAGGTGTGAGGATCTTATTAGAGAAGAAACAAACTGAGTCCCCGAGAAAGCAAACAACCCTCTCAAGATCACAAAGCAAACCATCGTGGCATGGCTGAGGGTAAGGCTCTGGGCTCCAGGCAGCTGGTTGTCCCTGTTCTTTGCACAGTCCCACGTCTTCCAGCTGCGAGATCCTTCCATCGTGAGTTTGGGCATTTAGGATGTTGGGATGATGGAAGATTTGGGACACCAATATCCAGGGAGATTTAGGGCTCTGACAGTCAAGGAGGTGAGGGCCAACTCCTCCATGAAGAATCTGAAAGCCCAGAGCTACCGCAACACTCAAACTTTTTCCTGATGCAGAACGGGGCTGGCATTCTCGGGCCGCCTGAATAACCCAGGTGTGGCCAGAACTCTAAGGCTCCTTCCCTTTTCTTCTGCACTGCCCTGAACCCTGAGATTAGCTTCTGAGAGGACGGGGCAGGAATTGAAGCCGGGGCCTGTGTGTGGGGGCCCTGTGCTTTCAGAGCCGGAAGGGAGCAACAGGGGCCTGTGGGCTGGCACCTGGGGGATTTGCCCAGCATGCTGGTGGAGGCGCCTGGCCCTGCTTCCCCCACTGTGGCCCCTCCCATGAGCTCAGGGCCTGGGGGAGGGAGGCAGGCCATGGATGGATTCCAGATGGGCTATCAGGTTTGCCCATAGTCGACTCTGAGGCTCCTCTGGTCTCAGCAGCTCCCTCAGCTCTGATTCGGCTGCATGGCAGAAGCCTGCTATGGAATGCCAGTGAAACCCAACCCGCCTCCCGCACTGGCTGCCCCCCACTCCCTCTGCATTTCTTCCCAGAGACAGCACATTTCTTCCCAGTCCCTTCTCTCCTTCCTTAGTACACACCCCCCTCCCCAGAAGCAGAAAGGGCTAGAGCTGGGGATTTGGCTCATGGCTGGGCCCCCTGTTTGGGATCTTTGACCGATTTTCCCCTGAGAAGAAGTAGCTATATGAAGTTCTGGGTTCAAGGTCTGAATCTCTGAGAACAAGCTGCCTGCATGGGGAGCCTGGGAGGTAGAGGGCACAAGTTCCTGTGTCCCTTTGAATGTCAGATGTGCCTCATTGGCTGTGAGCCAGACATGGGAGAGGAGAAAGGAAAACTAAGAACAAAGCAGCGGATATCTGATATCACCCCAGCGCTGCGCCATGGCATGGCTTCCAGAACAGCAAGAGCATCTCATTCAACCCAACAGGCTGGAGGAAAGGGAAGCTCTCTTTATCCCCATCCTACAGATGAATATATGGAAGCACGGGGAGGTTGAGAGCAAAGATTTGTTTTTGGTTTCCTGAAGGTGGCCACAAACATTTTGAAACATTCTGAAGGATAGGGCTTATGCTTTGGGGATACAGAAACAAATATAACGTAGATCATGCCATAGAAGCCAGTGCTGTTTTCCTTATGTCACATAATTAATAGATTAATTATTCTCATAGAGGGCCCTGGGGGGTCTCATAATATAGTAAGACTTTCACACATCCTCACCCATTCACCGTGGTTTAAACAAGATCAAGTTCATTTCTGCCTGGCAGAGAGAAGAAGTATTGTGACTTGAATAAGGGGATTACATCAGGCTTTCCTGTCCGGTGAAATGTGCCTCAGTTTCCCTTTTGGTGTCAAGGTTCTGCTAGACAGTGATTTGATTTTGAAGTTTCTAGAACCTTCCATCTCAGCCTCCTCCTCGCAGGGCTGGCACTCCTCTTCTCTCAGGTCTGCCTTGGGTCATTGGTTAAGGACTGGCAGGCTGAAGGTGATGCTGCCCTGTCAGGGTTGATTAGTTGGGGCTTAAATTTGCATTTTGCTTCAGAAAACCAGTTTGGGATCTGGCTGGCAGAAAGCAGCAGGGCTCCAGCTTCAATAGAGAATGCCCCTGAGGCCAAGCATTTGAATTAACCACAGAAGCCTTTTCTCCCCTTTCCCTTCACTTCCTCAAGCCCCTTCCTCACCTCTCCCCTCACACCAGAAGGCTGGTTAACTGCAGCAAAGGGCTCTCTGAACATGCTTGCAGAAGAAAGGCCTTTTTTTTTTGCTTCTTCAAAGAAGATGCGAAGCTCCCTCCAGCCTCTCTGGAGAATCGGGGAGGGAACAGGCTGTCTCAAAATGCCATTAAAACATCTCTCACATTAAAAACAGTTGGAATGTGCAGCTTCACGAGAGAGCGGTTCCGGGAAACACCAGTGGTGGTCTTCCCACTACCTGAAAGTGGGGACGGACAGGTGTCAAAGGCGCTGCCCCCCTCCCCCAGGACCCTGGCTCTGTCCTGGGACCTGCAAGTATCCTTGGGCAAGACAGTTAGTTAGGCTCTCTGAGTCCCAGGCTCACCCTTTCTTATTAAAAAAAAAATTAATTAATTAATTAATTAATTAAAAATTAATAAATAAAATAAAACTGTTCTCTTTCTCCTCCCTCCCTCATTTCAGAGAGAAGTGGCCCTGTTCTTCTCAGAGATAGCAGTCTCAGTTCTCATCACACACCATCTTCCCAGCCTCCCTCGCCTGCCCTTCCTCTCCCCAGTCCTGGTGCTATTTTAAGTTGAGGCTTCCAGCCAAAATCTGTACTTTATTAATTACGCGTCAACTACTCTGTGTAATGTGTAATGCGTTTTCCAGATTGTATCAAATCCACAGTGAAGGGAGGAATCTGAATGCCGCCTGGGTGCCTGGCAGGGTGGGTTCTGGCAGGGGGTGGGGGCCCCACCATGTGTCTGCATGACTAGGGCTCCCCTCCCCTCCCCTCCACACCTGGAGTCTCTGTTAAGACCAAGCCCCTATCCGACTCACAGCCTTCTATTTAAAGAACACGTAGCACCCCAAGAGGAAGGTAGGAAAACCTGCCTCATTAGGAAGGGCCACAGGGCTTAGGGCAACTGAGATCAACTGCAGGGTGGATGGAAGGCTGCAGGGGGCAATCTGAAAGTGTGGCTCAGTGATCTGCCAAGGCAAGGCTGGAGATGATACTGACCATCTGTTGTTCTCTCCAGAGAAGATAGAAATAGCATTTGTAACGAAGCAAGAAAGATGTGAGTAAGACCCAGACATTGTATTCCGGACCGCCAGGTTTCTAGCACTGTTGTTGACCGGCTGGGTGATTTGAGCAACTCCTCCAGCTCCTCTGGGCCTCAGTTTACTGATCTGTAAAGCTAGTATTGACTCAAGATGACCTCCGGGGTCCTTTCTAGATTGGGTCTTTCGTGTTTCTTTCCGGGAGAAGTTATGAGAGATTATGGGGAGAAGCAGAGTCTCTTTGGGGGAATATGAAGATAAATTCTGTGTGCTTCTTGACCTCCAGGAATTCACAATCAGGAGAAGACAGATTACAATACCAAAGAACATAAAGATAATAGCGAGTGGGCACCATTCCATGTACTTTACCCATAAGAACATCTAAATGCCCCTAACAGCTCTCTGAGACAGGTTCTCCTACTAGCCCTGGATTGCTGATGAGAAAAGTAAGGCCCAGAGAGGTTCAGTCACTTGTCTGAAGTCACACTGCTAGCAAACGGACAGACCTCATTTTGAACCCAGGGAGTCCCAATCCAAACACCGCTCACCGCTGTGCACACCGCCTCGGGGAAAGGAATGTAAGTAGTTCACATTTACAGCTGGCTCTGTTACATTGCTATAACCAATGATCACGACTCAGCGGCCTGGACAAATCCAAGGAGGCTTCACTGAGGAGGTGGGATCGGAGTCGACCCTGAAAGGGAGGATGGGGCCTCAGGAATAGCTTGAGCCAAGGCACAGGCAATGGGCTGAGGAAGGGGCGCTTAGGTAGAGAAAGAACGTGATCACTACCTCCGGGGACAGGGAACAGAAGCCGACGCAAGTTCCAGAAGAACGGCTGATCAAAGCTCAGCTGGAGCTGGTGGGAAGGAGGGCAGGTGGGCCCCTCTAAAAGACGGACAACTAACCAAACATGGGCCCTGAGGGAGAAGTTGGAGGAAAGTCCATGGGAGCTCTCCTGGAATGACTGGTGAGGGACGTGGGGTGGGTGGGTGGGAGGCTAAACTGTGCACAGCAGGGGTGAAACAGGGGGCTGCTGAAGCATTTAGGATTCGGCTTGCCTTGCATATCACTTCCCCAGGGAAGCCTCTTCTGGCCCCTCCCCCTCCCCCAATAGCTCGGGGGCTCCCTAGTTACAGGGTCTCCGCTGCTGAGGGGACTCTTGTACGTCGTTTCCAACTGGTCACCACTGTAACAAGCCGTTACTCGCACTGTGACTCGCTGGTGTCCTTTTCTCCACGAGCCCATGCTGTGGGCAGCCTGCACCCCGGTGCCGGAGGGCTCGTCCAGGCTCAGGAAGTCCCTGCTCCAGGAATGGAGCTCTGCCTCTTGGCTGGATGCCCTTCTCCCACCCTGCGATGTCAGCACCGTGGCTTCTCATCACCATTTCCCCCGGGGTCGGTGACTCCCTGTGGACCGCGGGGCGGGCAGGTATTCATGTGTTCACCTGTCCACTCTCACCACACTGATGGGTTCTGACGCTTCTGTGCAGTGTTGCCGGGTGGCAATAATGAACAGTTTAGCATGGAAATTGGCCTTCGCAGGAGGGGGCTGTGTGTGCGTGTGTGAAAGAGAACAGTTGGCTAGGGGACACCTTCAGACCTGCTGTGCTCTAGTTGAAGAGATTTTTTTTAGGGCTTTCCTTCCTTGGTCAGCCCCTCCTGCCTTGTCCACCTCTGCCGCTTCTGTGTTCCCCCAAACTCTTCTGCCTCATCCCTACCTGAGTTCTGGTTCCCTCTGCCCCCGGCTCAGAGAGTAAGAGAGTGCGGTGGGTCTTTCGTCCCCTCCCCTCAACAAGTTTACCACCAGTTACCTGTTGGTGGTGTCTTCCTTTGAGGGCCACTTCCAGACATTTCCCCCCCAAATCCCTGTGGGATTTTGAGAAACCAGGGAAGAGGAGAGTATCGGATCCTCACTCTCAGAAGTGAGATAAGCTGGCTCCTCACCAAGCGAGGGCAGGGAGCATCTTTGAAAACTCCTGAGAAGGGGGGCAGCAAACTCCTTTCTGGGTCCAGCTGGAGCTTCCTTCGCCAGGGCCCCAGGGCCAGGCTGCCTCACCCTCCGAGGGTCCGGGTGAGAGGGAGCTCCTCCGGACGTATTTAGCAGGCGCTGCCTGTCGCTAGCGGCACTAATGGATTCTGTTATCTCGCCAGGACCCTTGTCTGCAGATGGGCAAAGCGGAAGAAGGTGGCAGGTTAAAAATACCCTGTTAGCAAAGAGGCTTAGGTGGGGGCCCTGCCATGAGAATCACAGTAATGAGAAGCCTCTGGGACAGGAAATCAGCAATGGAACCAAAGATGCTGAACCCTCGGCTTCTCTTTTGCCTCCAACTTGAATTTGCCACCATTTTGAATATGAGCGCGGAGACGGGGCCGGGGGGGGGGGGGGTTCATTCTACCTGTTTTATGAGGCCTCGCCAGCCATGACTTGGGCGGGACAACTTGTAGTCGTCTGGCCCTCTCTGCCTGGGGTGGTGGATGCCCAGGCTCTGATTCATTTTATAGCGTACATTCTCTTACCCAAGAAAAGGAACCGAGTCCTGGATGGATGGGAATAATAATACTCTACATTTATAGCATGTTTTTATTGCTTCTGAAGTGTTTCCATATACAGTACCTCACTGCAGCCTTATAACATGCCTGTGAGGTGAGAATTATTATCCTCATTTGATATATGGGGGAAGAAGTCTCTGAGTGTTTATGAGACTTGCCCAAGGTCACGTATTTAGGAAGTGGCAGAGTGTGCATTAGAATGAGGGTTTCCTGATCTCGTGTCCAGGGCTCATCTTGCATCCTTTATTCTCTCAACTTTTTTGCTTCCCTTCATTTTCCTAAGAGGGTGAAACCCATGGGGCTGTCCCCAACAGCCCAGGCCTCAATTTCGTTTGTCTTTAAAGCCCATAGGCCCAGCTGCCTCTACTGGGTCCAGGCTGGTCTAGCACTGGGCTGGCCTGGGGGCCATTTGTCTTCACTCCCTCAGGACCCAAATGAAAGCTTGCAGCTGCGGCCTCCCTTCCTGGGCTCAGGGTCACCACATCCCAGGATCAATAGCAGCCCCAAACTTCCAGGACTTCATCTTCTATGTAGGTCAGGGGATCTGGGTCTCATTTTTTGACCAAAGAGAACAAATGTCCTACAACTTTCATTGGCAAACTGATTCAGTGCTTACTATAGTCTTCCTTCCTCTTCAGAAAGCTCCCCCTAAGGTTTAACTTCCTGCTACAGCTGAGGTCTATTTAAACTGAGGGTTACTTCCCATAGAAGGCAGGGCCCATCTCCAATGGCCCAAGGACAGAGGACTCTGGAAAGGGAACCCATCCCACCATCCCAGGTAAGAGCAGATTACATTTCTCATAGTCTGCAAGAAATCATGGTAGGGCAACGGTATGGTAAGAAATCAACCAAAAATAGCAAGAGTTTGGAAAAGAGAAAAAAAAGAAATCTCAACTGATTGGGGACTCCCACAGCGACACCAAGGTCACCTGGTTTCACTCCCAGTCCCCCCTTCTCACAGTGAGGTCTCAGCTGTGGGAGGCTGACCTAAAAGCTAAAGTCAAACAGCCACCCATTCGGCGTGGCCAGAACCCTCAACAGGCGCTGCCCACTGATGTGGGAGCAGGGATTCCAAAACACAAAAAGACACGATCACTGACCACAGGGACTTCCTGAAGAGCTGAGAAGGACAGAACGCATCACTCCATATGCTGTCTAATGCCCGCTGTGCCCAGCATGGTGCTAGGGATGGGGAGTTGGCTGTGACGGGGCCTTGGCCCCGGGAGCTTGCACCCTGAGGAAGCAATGCAGAAAACTTCGAGCCTTAATGACAAATGCATGTAGACTGATGCGGAAATTGTTCTGGAGAGTTCAAAAGAATGAGAGATAAGGTCCATAGGGCGGGGCGGAGCGGCGTGGGGGGAGGAGGTGAAGAAAGGAAAATCAACAAATGTGCAAAGTAGAACAGTAATGAGATTTGCAAAGAACAGAAAACGAGGGCGTCATGCATTGACATGATAATTAACCAAAGGCAAGAAGCAGGCTTGGAGCTGCAGGAGGGTGGGGGACACACATGTGGGCAGGAACAGAGGAGGAAGGGTCTCCCTCCTGGCAGTTCTCAGCGGATGGATTCCTCACCTCTGGCTTTAGTCCCTCCCGCCCCACCTGGCACGCTCACCACCTCCGCTCCTTCCTCCCAGGCCCCAAGCCAGTCTCATTCCCAGGAGACAGGATTCAATGCACCTTAGCACCTGTTTCTGCACCTGGGGCTACAAGCGGGGAGAGGGAGTTCCCGAAATAGAGCGCAGGGCTAGGGGCTAACGCAGCGATGTCAGCAAGTTGACTTCCATAGTCTCTCAGGTTGCTGGAGACTGGCGCCCACAGACAAAGGAAATCCACCCCTAACTTCCAAGCTTCACTGACTTGTGTCAGTGTGCCAAGTCATTACCCCCTTTCGCCCAAGAAATCTTGGGCCAGAGCTCCTTAACGGGGGCTGCCCTGACCACTGAGAATTTCATAGAGGGTCTGGAAGGAAAGGGCTCCGAGGAAGCCAGGCACTACAGGAAGGGAGAGGAGACACCAGGAAAATATCTGGTGTTCTGTTCTCCCACAGCCCTCGTAGCAACAGGAACGGCTAATGCATTAATTAACTAAGTAGTTTTGAATGGACTCCATTGCACCTCATTGTCTGCAGCCGCCATTCCCTGGAGGAGCCATAATATACTCGGCGTGCGCTATATAATTAAATATCAACACATGTGTCCCCTGCCCAGTGCTGGGATGCGTATTTGCTCGCCTTAATGAGAACCGGAGTGGCCTTACTGACGTGAGGCCCAGAGAGGCAGGAGGGGTGAGGTGCGTGTCACCTGAAGATGAGGTCCTTAAGAGGTCCCCTTCTCTTCCTGCTTCCCCACCACCTGCTCCCCACATCCCGCCCCTAGAAGGGCATCTCAGGACCCCCGGTGGAACCCTCTCCAGACCACAGGCCAAGGCATGCCATCGGCTTCCCGGCTTCTAATGGAGTTGGTCGCGACAGCCCGCACAGGGTGCATAATGACTATGTTTCAAATTGTGGTTATTTAGCAGTCCAAATACCAATTCCCTATTGAGCTCCCTGTTGTTGAACCCGCCCCCGCAAAGGTACTCAAGCAGACACAAACACCAGTGTGCTGCCCCTGCCTCCGCTTCCCCCCCTCAATCCATCCAGAGAATTACTCTCTGGCTTTGGGGGTCCCACGTTATTAATACTGAGATGGGTGACAAGGTGAACTTGCTATATGATGCAGTTTGGTGGAACTGAAAGGGCAGGGCTTTAGAGTCAGAAGGCCTGGCTCAGATCCCGGGGTTGTTACTTCCTCCTGGCTGTGCAACCCTGGGCAGGTCACCTAAACCTTTGGGCCCTTGGTTTTCTTATATGGAAAGTGGGTACAGTGACACCTACATCTGGATGGGGAGTGGGGGCATCTGTTCAGGGGAGGGGGATGTACCCTAGGGATGGAACAATGCCTTCCACTCAGATTTCAGTTTAGAGCATACTCACTGGAATTTTAAACAGGTCACTAGAATGCAACAGGTTCTTACCTGTTTTGTTCACTGATGTATGCCTAACCGCTAGAAGAGTGACAACCATATAGTAGATGCTCAGGAAATAGCTGAAGGACATAATTTCTCTTATTTAATTTTCATACTAATCCCATGCAGTGGAGTATACTGCCACACTTTGCAGAAGAATAAATAGGCTCAGAGAGGCTGAATGCCTTACCCAAAGCCCAACGGCTGGCCTGAGATTAGCCACTCAGGTGTCTGACTCAAGGGCTCTTTCCAGTGTCTTCAGCAGGTTCTACATGCTTGCGGAGTTTTTCCTTTTATGAAAAAGGGAAAATAAGACAGAAAGAAGATAAAGTGGGTGTGGCTTTTAAGAATGACAGGTCGTGCTCCTGAGAGGCTAATGGGCCCCAACACAGTTCTTTACTAGCCAGCTGTGGCCAGGTTATAGGGTCCCATTAAGTCCCAGTTTTAACCAGGACATGAGGCCACCGAAAGAGGACTTTTCAGCAGGCACGAGAAGTGGGACCTCAGTGAGGCAGGAGGCTGGACTCCTCCAGGATCCAGGACTCTAGACTCCACGCCCCATACTCATTTCAAAAGACACTATGCCCCTTGGGCAGTTTTCTATTAGGCAGAGCTGACCATGAGCCATCTTGCACTCTTCGGAGTGAACTCCTGCGAGAGAGTGTTCTGACTGTCCTCACTCGGGCCTGCCGATGCTTCCAGACCGAGTTATTGGACATGGGACAGCCGGGTTGGGGTAAAGGCAGGCCCCTCCCTGTACTGCATGCCCCCAGACACTGCAGAGAGCTGGAGGATAGAAGAGGCTGACCTTTGGGAGTCATAGCAGACGGAGTGACAGGCCACACACTCCAGACCCAGACATGACACATACTAAAAAACTGATAAACAAGAGCAGATTAATGGAGTGGTGACAAGACACAGGGCAAGTTCAGATGGGTGACACGTGATCAGCAAAGGCGTGGACCAGCAGCTCGGGTGCTGCTGGAACTTTGGCTCATCAGGAATATTTCTCTGTCTCCTACAGTGGACTAGATGCTGCAGAGGCCCGGCCCTCGGCCAGACTGGTGCTCCATCCATAAATATATCTTGGGTGCATCTGGCCCTATCTGGAAATAAGCCAGGGCCCCTCTCCTAGAGTGGTGCCCCTCTCTATATGCTCTGGAGTGACCCCAGCTTTGTGGGGGCTGGGAGCACCAGGGAGTCAGAGAGACTCAGACCTGTGACATTGGGGTTCACAAGGGCAGAATCTGGAGAAGCCCAGGGGGATGGAAGACAGATTCCGGGCAGTGCTTGGGAGATGGGGGTGGAGGAAGACTAGAAAGAGCATGCTCAACAGGTGAGGAAGGGGACCTCGGGCAGCAGAGGAGAACAAAACCGACGATGCCGAGGACAGCCAACTCTAGTCCTGGTGTTGGCTCAGATCAAGTGTGGCTTTGAGCAAGTCACTTCTCTTTTATGGTCTTGACTTTATTTACCCCCCGCCCCCCCAAAACAAAGGGCTTAGGTTGGATAAACTCTAAAAACCTTTACTATTTAAAAAATTTTAAAATTCCACACTTATCAGTCCCTTCCTAAATGTCTGGACTTTTCTGGTCCCTGCCAAGCTCAGAAACAGGATCTCCAAGGACTTTTCCAGCTAGGTGTGGAGTGCCCCGTGTATCCCTCATTAGATATTCCCCACATCTTCTCACTCCCCAGCCCCCCTTCATTTCCCCATATGCAGATGGCTTTGTTTTCCAAACCTGATGGATGCTGACAGGTATATTGTCTCAGCATCACCAGACTGCCAGAGGCTGCCTAAGTCAAATGATTTTCTTTCCCCTAATAACTTGGAGGATTTTTTTCCTCTTAAAAGGCAAAAAAAAAAAGAGGTCTTTTTTTAAATGGCTCTTTTTTACCTTAAAGAGACAGAGTGTCATTTATCTTCCTCTTTAGCCCAAAGTCAAATGAAAGGAACTTAAACAAAGACCAGCCTGCCTTGGAGCAGTCATTTGTGACTGGAGGCTGGGGAGAATGGGATGGGCCTTGGGGACCATCTCCAGAGACTGGTGATTGACAGGCTGAGGGGAAGCGGGGGCGGCTGGGATCTGAACTACAGCCAGAAGGAGAGACCCAGCCACCCACAGAGGCAGGGGAACTGGGGGCCCTGTGGGGTGGGTTGCCTGCCAGATGGGGGGTAAGGGGCTGGCTAGCAGGCCAGAGTGATCTGTGGGGTTCTCATAAAGGGGCTAGTTCAGCCAAGTACAAGAAGACGGGATGAGTCTGGGGGGCAAAATCAAATAGCCTTCCCGATGGGATTCTGTGACCCCAAAATCATTCTGGCCTTCGGAACAGACCTAAATGCCTTCTACCCTCTAATCTGTATTGTTTTTAATGATCAATTAACCATGATTGGGACACCCACTAACCAACAGGTGCTTTAAGCTCCTCCTCGTAATAAATATCCTCACACTAAGAAGATAAATAAAATGCAGTCCTTTTTCTCGAGAATCCCAGGATCTAATAAAGAGAGCAAGACAGGGAGAGAAAAATAACGGGGAGCAATGCCAGTGAGCAAATGCTTGATGATGGTAGTGGTGCTGGGAATTCGGGGATCAGGTGGGACCGCGGAGGGAAGACTTCCTGGAGGGGGTGTCACTCTCAGTGGTCCTGTAATGGGTGGTACCATCTCATCAAGGATTGCAATCTGACCGCAAGATGGGACAAGGGAACACAGATTAAAGGTAAACGGGTAGTCTGCTTGGCACCTGACAAACGTGGAAAAGAGGCAAATTGTCCGTATCAAAGAATGACAGCATTGCCACTCTTTGAGCCTAAAGCACTACTAAGATTTAAGGATTTGGGGAGTAGAATGGGGTGCTTTCAGACTTAATGGTAATCATACTCATAATCATAGCTAACTTCTACTGAAGGCTTACTGTGGCCAAATACTATTCTAAATGTTTTCTATGCACCATCTCATTTAATCTTCAAAACACAATTAGGAAGGTTATTCCCCACTTTAGAGGTGAAGAAACTGAGACAGCGTGAGTTTAAGAAACTTGCCTAAATTACCTAATCTACTCTGTAAACGTTAATTTCTTTAACTATTAAGTGACAATAACAATAGCTCCTTCCCGATAGGATGGTGCTGTGAGGATTAAATAAGAACCGGAATGGGAAGCACTTAGCACAGTGCCTGGCACATAGTAGGTGCTCAATAAATATTAGCCTGAGCATCATGAAAAGTGGCTCTGGGAAAGAGATGCACATCAGGCTTGCACACCTATGTGAAAGCCTCTGTTCTGGGGCCTCTGTTACCTCATAGAGTAACATTTCTGCGCTGGGGGAAGTATAATTGGAAAGGTAGGTGGGATCCCATCAGGAAAGCCTGGAATGCCTGCATTTGGCCTCGGGAAAGGGTATGCATTGTTCTCTCTATTCCTAGCTCTCTGCTTTGCCACTGCCCTAAAAACAACTCCTCAGTACCTGCAACTTACTGCTGCCCCCTCTGCTTCCATTGTGGAAGCCTCTGCCCGCTCCAGATGCCCGCAGCATGGCCTGCTTCTGCAGGTGACACCCAGGGCTCCCCAGGGTCTGATCTCAGCAAGGGCAGGTGGAGCAGAGGCCATGCCCTGACACTTATCTCACTGCTGGAGAGCAAGGCCTCTGAGCTTTGAGGTGGTAACTGTCCCAAAGAAGCTGTCTTCTCTTTCTAAAAGATTCTGGAGGCAGAGGAAGCTGACCTCCTAGTGCCCCCAGAAAGTACCGAGTCCATTGCTTATCTGCACCGAAGGGAGGGCTGGCTGGGCTCGGGCCTTACCTGGCAGGCACCTTAGGATCCTGAACAAAGCTGCTCTCTGTGTTCAGGGGACACCTTCTCAAGCAGCAGAGAAGATGGGGTAACTGAGTTGCCCTGGGGCCGACTGGCTACAGAGCATGAGTCCTCCAGCCCCTCCTAAGGAATGTGGCCGATCAGCCTGATGCCATGGAAAGAAGCCCAGGCCTAGGAGGGAGGAGATTAAGAGCTGGGTGACCCTGAGTCAGTCCCTGCTCTCTTGGGGCTGGAGCTGCCCCCGTGGCACATGGGAGTGGAGGGTAGTGGAAGGCAGTGGTTGAGAGTGAAGCCCAGAGCCCTTCTCCCTAAGCTGGACTCCCGGCTGTGGCCTTAAGGAGCCGTGTGACTTAACCTCCACGAGTCGAATTTCCTCATTTGTAAAATGGGCTGGTGGAGGATTATGAATTAATACATGCTCACAACTTAGAGGCTGAGGTGGCACCGGGAATGCTAGATGTGCTTCCCAGGACTGCTGCCCCCACGACTACCAACAAGCGTGTCGGGTCAGCAAGCCCTTCCAAGGGTTCCACCAAGTCTGTGCTTCGATCTCCCTGACTCTGAGCACCGTTTAGATTCCGACTTAACTAGCTTTCCCCGAGCGCTTTACATGTGAATGTATTACCGTATTTAATCCTCCAACGAGTCCTGCGGGTCTGACACTATGATGCTCATTAGGAAATGAGACCATCACAGCTCAGAGAGGGCAAGGGAAGTTCTCAAGGTCACACAGCGAGCACACGGCAGAGCCAGGATCCACGCATGGCCCCACCCGGTCCTCTTCCCGCTCTAATCCGTCTGCCGTGGGGAGAAAGGACCAGTCCTTTCTGGTTCGAAGCTGCCACGTCTGGCCAAGATTTCAGGGCCAAGGCTCTGGCTCCTGGCCGATCCAGTTCTGGACCCAGTGTGTATGCTGAGCCCGTCTCAAGGGTGGGCAGGGGATTTGCCAATGAAAATGTTACCAGATGAACCAGCATTAGCCAGCCATATTCCCCAGACTGCAGGGGTGGGCACAGGAGAATCTCCCCGAGGAAATGAGTCTGTATTTCCCAGTCTCCTTCAATGTCCCTGGGATGCAAGGATAATTGGATCTGGTCCCGGCTGATCTGACATCTTCCCGGAACCAGGAACCCTCTGGCCGGGCCCGGCCCATTGCTGTCTTTGGGGGACCTGTGTCCGCCTAGAGCCAGCTGCGGCTGGAACCTTGCACTCTGGCAACTCCGTGGGAGCTCCCAGACCCTGTAGGAAACAGAACTCAGTAGCCCGCTGACCAGCCCTCCAGCAGAGAGCAGACCGGCTGCTCTGGTAGAAATCTTCGGGACGAGGTGTATGAGGAGTGATGTGAACACGTGGAGACCCTTTTACCTGAAGAGGATTCGGAAGCTAGACTGAGGGAGAATGCAAAAGAAGGCTAAGGGGTGAGCACAGGTCCGGGGGGCGGGACAGGGATATGCCAGGTCAGGAAGAGTGGGGGTCTTCCACCCAGGTCCACTCATCCCAGCTCAGCACCTGGCGGGAAAACATGGATCCAAGTATGGAATATAGCCAGTTGCTGGGCCAGTGGAGCCCTTCTTTCTGGGAGGAGGTCCTTCCTTCTTTGCCCCTTCACCCCCCCAGGGCTGGCATGTCTGCCACCCCGAGTCCTCCGAATGGGAGGCACAAAGGTAGGAAAGGATGGAGGCTACATGGCCTGCCAGAGGACTCAGAGGGAAGATGACCTCGGAAAGGTCCTGTTGGGGTGGACAAGGCCTAACTTTGTACCCCTTCAAATTCTAGGCCGCCTAGCGAGCTCTCTATTCTGCTTGGTTCTGTCCTCTGCTGGGAGGTCTGGGGCCCGCTGCCTCCGCACCAGTAGTTACTGCTCTCCCGGGGCAAGGGCTGGAAATCTGGAAAGGTGAGCCACAGCCCCAGTGGGGGATGGGAGCTACAACCGGAGGCCCCAGGGGCAAGGGTCAGGCTGGAGAAAGGATATAAGAAAGGCAGTCTTCCTAAGAGAGTGCCTAAGAAAACCTGACAGCCCAAGACGGAAGACCCTACGGTTCAAAAGATAGTTAAAAGATACCTAGGGACTCATCGGGATGGTTCTAGGGTTGGCCACGGGTCGGCCTCGTTGAGTGGTATCTTGGGGTTTTGTTTGAAGTGAATTGATGGATGGCTCAATTCTGTTTCTGTCTGAAGCCACCAGCCTGATGGACCCTCCTTCCACCTCATATTGTCTGGTGCTTTACAGTTTGCAAAATGCTTTCAAAGCCAGGTGGATCTAATGCACAACAAAAATCTGTTGAATAATGGGTGAAGACGTCCCGGCATTTCACAGCTGAGGAAAAGAAGCTCGAAGGATGTTGCTTCTGCCATTAGTTCGGTAGGAACTGACTAGCATTTCTAGTCAGATGATAAGCATCAGGTTAGATGGGCCCAGCAAAGCCTTCTAAATGCAGCAGTGGAGGTGAGCACTGCAGAGGAGGTCCAAACGGCCTCTAATGAACTCTGGGCCCGAGCCATTTCCATGGGTATTGGGCCGGGCTGCACCCACTATCCATCTTGTATTTCCCATGTATCCAAGCATACCCTTACTTGCCAGAGAAGAAGCCTTGGTCAACCCAAGCATGGGCTTTGAGGCTATATAACAACAGGCCTTGGGGATATGGAGAATAAGACCCACATGTCTTGAGGTCATAGAGGATAAGACCCAGAGACAATGAGCGAGAAGGTCAGAATGAGGTCGACAGCAGTTGTAGAAGTCTTGAGAACAATGGGAGATATAACTGGAGAAAGCCCCCAGGTGAGAACTAGACAGTCAAGGGGTACTGTCCTGATAGGCAGAAAGTGCCAAGGAAAGAATGATTTTATTCAGGGGAAGTAAGTGACTGAAACAGCAGGGGGAGGTCAACTATTGGTGTGTCTGGCACGCAGCCCATGCTGATCAAATGCTCAAACCTGGAGCTGGAGTTCTCTCTCACAATTACACATCCGATTATGTCCCTGACTTGCTCCAAGATCTTAAATAGCTCTCCCTTGGTGACCAAAGTCCAACGGTAGAGCATGCCATTCCAGATCGCTTACCACTGGCCCTTGCGAACTTCCACAGTGGCTGGCCCTCTGTGCCTCCTCCCTTCCTCCTGGAGCCCCGACCTGCTCACAGGCCCTGTGCTTGCTGCGGTCGTGCATGGAGGGTCTGCCCGGATGCTTCCGGCTGTTGCTAGGGAGCAGCCTTCAGCCTTTTCTTCACCTGAGAACTCATTCTTAGAAGTTGAGCTCGAATGCCTACTCTTCTCTGACGCATTTTCCAACGTTTCCGGGCCAAGTCACTCGTTCTTTCTGCTTCAGGCCCTGGCCCGTGGACATATTTGGGTCTTGGTGCTCTCCTATGGCATATTCCGTTTGTTAATACACAGCACAACGTGACCAGCACGTTTGTATTCTTCCCACCTCACCCAGCCAGTGTTCCGACTTATCGCTAGTTAGGCATGGCGCTTGACATATAAATGACTTGCAGCTAGTCAGGGACTGGTTCCGAGTCTGGATTCTAGACCATCCTGCCCAGTTTGAATCCCTGCTCCACCTCTGCCTAACGTGTAGCTTTGGCTTCCCTGTGCCTTAGTTGCTTCTTTTGTAAGATGGGGATAATAATTACAGACACTGCACAGTGTCATTATGAGGATTAAAAGAGTTAATATATGCAAAGCTCCAGGACACTGGCATTTAGTAAGCACTACATGAGTGTTTACTATAATAATTATTATCTTTTGAATGAATGAAGAAACAACATGGAATTAGCAAACTGGTCACATTTTTCCTTAGTGAACTCAGAAGAACTCAGAAAGGATATCATTTGATGGAGGGGTGAAAGGAAGGTGTTCTGATGGAGTGAAACAGGGACTGACAGCCAGCACAAAGCCGCATCAGTGGGCCGGAGAACTAGACCAATTGTTCTCCAAGCGTGCTCTCCAGACCAGCTGCATCAGCCCCACCTGGAACTTAGTAGAAAAGCGCATTCTCAGGCCCCGCCCCAGCGAGTGTATTTTAACAAAGCTCTCAGTGATTCGGATACACCCTCAAGTTTGAGGCCCGCCGGGCCAGACCTCGTCCATCTCTTATCATTTGGGTGTAGTGTGTGCCCTGAGCTTTCGAACCTGCTACTTAAAAGAAGTTTGGGGCTTTAGCCAGAACAGAACAAGCATCAGGGAGAAGACACTCGTGCGGGTAGTGGGCTGTGTACACGAATCTAGCATGGGCTCTGCCAGTGTAGGAGGAGCTCAAGTTAAGTGTCACTTCATGTCCTCTCTCCTCCTTTTCCTACAGAGAAGTGGTAGCAGAGGGATGAAAGAGGAAATCTCCGCTCCCAGGGCACTGCTTCTGGAGAATCCCTGAGCTCTTTGTTGTGGAGGGGAGGGCAAAAGCTACAGCACGGAATTGTGGGAGCCTTGCTTTGAGGATCAGTGCACACACAGTGTGCCCTGGGCACGTGTTCCTTCATGGGCATGGGGACAGTGTGCACAGGGACACTGTTACTCTCTGCGGAACCTGAAGCTCAGCTAGAGGGACAGGTGGGAAAGAATGAGGGAGGAGAGCTTGGCTGGGGCCCAGCATTCCTGACAAAGGTTTACTCAGTGAGTCAGGCTGGCCTCAGCCTCCCCCTGAGGAAGGCCTAAAATACCAAATGAAGGAATAAATCTTCAGGGGTTGGGGATGGGGATGTTGCCTGCCTCTGCCTTCTCTCCAAGGGGTCCTTATGCTCAAGAGCTAGCAGCACTCCCTTACCTCACACTGCACCTGCGCCCCCCGCCCCCTGGCTGGGAACGCAGTTGGGAGGGTACTGAATGAGGCACAGTGCAAACACTTGTACTGTGAGGATGGGGGGAGATGGGGAGCTCAGGTGGCTCACCCCTTCAATATACCCAATTTAGGATGATTTAGGACAGTGGTTTGCAAGGTGTGGTCCCCAGAATGAGAGCATCAGCATCTGGGAACTTGCAGAATCAGCATCCGAGGGAGGCACATTTTCAGGCTGGTCCCTTACCCATTTAGTCTGAAACTCTGGGGGCAGGGCCCAGCAGTCTGTACTATACCAAGGTCTCCAGGGGATGTGGATACAGGCCCAAGTTTGAGAACCACTGGTTTAGGGCAAGGGTTGAAGTCCTTTTCTTGTTTCTAAGAAGGACATGTGCCATCCCATAACAGAGGGGCCGACCCCCGCATCTAACCCTGCCGCACAGTGCCTGCCCCCGCCCCCCGGCCAGGGAGAAGGTGTGCTGGGCAGGGGCCAGAGAGAGTCTGTGGTGACAGCATAGGAGGTGAGGCCCGTGGGTGGTAAGGGGGGACGGAGAGGGGTGGGGAGACTGCCATCACTCATTTTCTCTTAACATGAATGCCCAGAGGGGGCCCGAGCCTCCCCGCCATTGGAACCGGTAAATTGCAGGATGATGATGGTGATATTACCAATAATGATGATAATAGCACCAATAACATGAGGTCAGACAGGCACTTTCCCGTCTTCGGTCAAGGGGGAAGTTTGCGGCTTTGGTGCATTTGCTTCTGCCTTAGAAGAAAACCTGGGTTCCAGCCAGCTCCGCTTCCCTGCGAGGAGGGGTGGAGGAGGGGAGGTGTGTGTGCAGCCAGGGGCTCCAAGTCCTGGGCCCTCCCTCCCTGCTGCCAGACCCTCCCTGTCATCGGTCAACTCCCCCCTCCTGGAAGGGGAGTCTGCCCTGAGTCTGGGCAGGTGAAGGGTTGGGGAGGCAACCAAGAGGTAGGCAGTACCCATCTTCCACCCCCCAAAAGACCATCCGGTGGGTATTCAGCTTGCAGACAAGATGCCAGCCCAGGAGGTCAGGAGACGGCCAGAGGTAGGCAGGCAGCCGGGGAGAGGCTCGCCTTGGAGAAGGTGAGGGTACCGGGCCGTGCCGGCCTTCACGCCTCCTAGGGCAAGCCACGAAGAGAAACCAGAGACAGAAACCCTGAGCGTTGGGGTAGGAGGCCTCAGCAAAGCCAAAAATACTTTCGAGCTGGAGTCTCCCCTTAGAGATCATCTCCTCCCTCCCTTGCCCAGAGAAACCAGGCAGAGTGGAGATCCAGAATCTCAAGGAGAGAAAAGGTCATCTGGTAGCATTCTCCTTCCGCATTATAGCCCCTGCCACCCGCGCAACCCATCTCTCTTATTCTTCAAGATTTCCCAGGATGAAATATTTCTCCCAATGCTACAGGGTTTCCAGGAGGATCAAAGGGAACAACCAAGTACCCAAGCCCTCCATCTCTTCCCTCTTGCTGCCTGCCGCCCTGCCCCCACGCTGGGCTTCAAACAGAGGAGGAAATCAGCACAAGGCCCCTGTCATCGCAAGCAGCGACTTGTGAACATGTGCTTGGGTTGTTTCTCCTTCACTACAAGAGGTTTGGGGCAGCTCACTGGGGGCTGGTTTTTTTTTTTTTTTTTTTTTAAAGAACTGTGTGTATGTTAAAGTCATTAAGGTTTGAAAAGGGGATGGCGAGTAGGGGAGTAAAGGCCGTTATATGGGAAGAGAAGAAAAATGACCTGTCTTCAGGCTGTCAACAGAGGAAACGCCTCTGCGCCACGGAGTAGGACAGGGGCTGGGGTCGGGGGCTTGGGCGGGCACCTCTGCACCCGGATGGCTGAGAGCAGGGTGAGGGGAAAGTGTTCGTCGCTCAGTCCATGCCTTGGCCATGGCTGCCTGGGCCTGGGTTGTCCCTTTGCCTGTGTTAGAGACAGAGAAGAGCTGGGAGACAAAACAGAAAAAAACCAGCTAACGCTGACCGTGCGCTTCCTACACGTCAGGCACTGTATATGCACTCTGCACCTTTTTTCCAGTGAATCCCCATTTTGCAGATGAGGAGACTGAGTCCCAGTGGTAAAGTACCTTGCCCAAAGTTACACAGTTAGCAAGTGGCAGACCGAGCCTGGGAACAGGCCGCAATGACACCATGGCCCACATCTTTGGAGACTTTGCTCCGGTTAAGACCAATTCATTGTATGGAGCTGCTGCCCCTCAGGAGTATTTGTGGCCACTGCCCCCCACCTCAAAGCGGCCATGGGGCGCTGGGGCAGAAGACACCTCAGCTGGGGGCGGGCAGGAGAGCAGAGGCAGCAGGGGAAAGAATCCCAACTGCTCTGGCCCTGGTCAGGTGAAGCATTTGGTGTCACCCTTCTGCCCAGGTTTGAGAAGGAATGATGGGGGCTGCTGGCTCCTCTGGAACCCCACACTCCCAGCCTTCTATCCCCATCCCTAACCCCAGCGCTCACTCAGCAGGAAAACACCAGCCTCCAGGCCTGAGCCTGTGACCAGTTCTTTCCTTTCAGACCTTAATGTACCCGCACAGGAGGCAGATTTGCACGTGTGGTTCTCAGCAGCAACATGGCGCTGTGGACAGCCATGAGGCACGTCCCAGAAGCTCTGTCCTGCCTGGGGCTCTGAGGAGCCTTTCTCCTCCAGAGCAGCCCCTTCAAGGAGAGCCCGTGGCCTCCCCAGACCCTTTGGTCACCTCCCCAGGCTGAGAAGAAGGGTTGTGGGGGTGGGGGGGAGCACAGGGTCAGGCGGTGACTGGTGACTGTTTTCACATCCTCCCAGGTAGGTGGACCCCGAGGGGTGAGTCCCTGCTCCCCAGAGCACATGCTCCACATCACGCTCAAGCGACAGCCATTGCTTTCCTTGTTGGGGAAGTTCTGGAAGGATGAAAGTCTGATCCCCCTGGCTGCTCCACAGGCCTCCTCTGCCAAAACATACTGTGAAATGACCCCCGACCTCCACCTCATACTTTCTCTGCTCCACCTCCAGTCAGCCCTGTTTGCTCCTCCCCTCCCCGGAGAGGGTTAGACAGCTCGGTAATTTAGGGATCACCAGCAAGAGAGGTGCAGAGGTCAGAAGTCAGCGAGGGGCTGGGAGGGGAATGTCACCCTTGCTCTCCGATGAGCCCCCCTCCTCCTAGAGCCCACCTCTTGCCACCATCTGCTGACCAGGCCCCTGCGGGGCTGGGAAGGTAGGGACCGGGGCTGGGGCTAGGGTTGGGAAGTGCTGGTGTACAGATCCGAGGGGAACATGTGTTTTTTAATCCTGCCCGGAAAAATAACTCGAGATGCAAATGTACGCCTCCAAGTTTCTTATTTGGAAACTTTGCTAGGAAAGGAAAGCCTATATTCCCCTGAGAAGCCGGCTGATGTTGGAAGTTCTTTCTACGATCTCACTTCATCTCCTCCCTGCTCCAGCTGCTACCTGAACAAAAGCTAAGCTACCCAGTCTCGGTCCTCTTTCTTTCCACGGCCAGCCTGTTCAGTCTAGCTCGGCGCTTAGCTTGGCTCCAAACGCAGTGAGCAGCTCGACCCCTCCAGGGGAGACCAGAAGCCAGCTCAGGCCTCTTCCTTGAGAAATCGGGACCACCAAAAATCCACACGATCAAGACCTGAACTGAAATCAAGAGTCAGATGCTTAACTGACTGCAGTTCCAGAGCTACTAAAAGTGCTTTGCTCGGCCCACACGAATGGAGTGTTTTGGAAGTTCCGTTTACGGAAGGTTAGCTCTAGAAGGGCCTTGCAGTGGCATCTTCTGCTGGTTGGTGGTGAAAACGAGAGCCCTTCTGCTGTCCCCTGCAGTTATGAGAAGGGAAAGGGGCTTGAAGACCGGTCTTAGACTGAGCAGAGCTGCGGAGGGCGTTTGCATCCAGCATGGCAGGGTTCTTGCCTACCGCTCACGCCCCGGGGAGGGGCAGCTCAGCCGGGCTCTGGGGAGAATCTGCTGCTGGGCGGACTAATGAATTAATAGAACTTCACAGGGCAGTCACCTCCCTGGCTGGGGGAACCAGCCGAGGCCAACGGGCTGGGATCAGAAGAAGGGACACTTTGCTCCCGCCAGGCTTTCTCCACATGTAGAATCCAGCCGGGGCTGCCAACCTCCTGGCCCAGAAAAAGAGCCTCTCCTCTCTTCCTCCCACGAACCTGGGGGAATTGGGAAGGCTGAAGCCAGGGTGGAAGGGGGCGGGATTTATTCAGTCGGGTACAGGGAGTGAAAGCTCCTCCGGGGCTCCCTTCCCCTCCAGGGGTGAGGTCAGAGGAATAAAGGTCACAGATGGACCTGCCATTGGACAAGAGAGGCACATGTGTTCCTGTGTGCCTGGGAAGGAAGGGGGTGGGGGCGCCAGGGTCCGATGACTCAGACAGGGGAGAAGTCACCGATGGCTTCGAAAGCAGACAAGGTTCATCCTGAACCCGGAGCAGGGGGCAGTGGGGCCCTCTGAAATCACTTTCTTGAATGTCACTAACATTTCATTTCACCCTCCCTTTGCCTTCCTGTCTCCTTCTTCCTCTCCCCGCCCCCCACTTCTGCAGCAGGGGATAGAGAGCAGAAGGAGCCGGAGGAGAGGTCTGCAGGGCCTCTTTGACTCTGCTGACCATCAGCGGCCATGAGATGCTGCCCACAGGAGAGAAATGGAGTGGCGGAGACCAAGGGGCGGGCAGCTGGCTGCAGCTGCAGTATCACGGCGCACTGTGCGCCCCCCACCCCGTCCCGCTGCCTCCCGGTCCCAGGCTGCGCGTGGGGAGCCGGGCCAGGTGGCGGGGGCTGCGGTGGGAGGAGGGAGGGGAGGCGTCAGAATGTCACAACTCTTCTGTTCATTTTGCCAACCTGTATGCTTTCTTTGGACCTTGGGTCTCTTTGCTAGTAGGAAGCTCGTCCGTTTGCGTGGGGAGGAGGGGGCGGCTGCCTGAGGCGGGGGAGGGATTCGGGTGGCAGCTACAGCCAAACGGGTTTTGCAATGATCCCCTGCCTCCCATCCCCACCTCCCGCTTCAGAAACAAGCAAGGTATACCAAGGGCAATCCTACACAAGGTGGGTGTAGTGTCATTAGCCTGACTTACTCATCACACCCCGGGCCTCCACTGGGGCGGGCGTGGGCAGGGAGGGGGACGGGGGACACGGACTGGGGATGAGGCAAGCGGTTACGCTTCAGTCAACTTTGAAAGTTGTTGACATGATAGAGATGGAATGAGAGATGCAGAGCCAGGTACTGGGCACGCCCAGCTAAGCCCGCCGCCCAACTCACTCAGGGGCACAGCTGCTTTCCCCACGTCAAGAGGTGCCCTGGTGGAGAGAAGTCAGGAAGAGCACATGCGCACATACATACACACTACACACAGTCCCCCGCACGTGCATGTGCACACATACCTCACACGCACACATGCAACACACACACACACAGGTGCATGCACACACACACACACACACACCCCGCACACAGGTGCATGCACACACACACCACACACACACACATAAATGCACAAACACACACATACACACACATCACGGAGTTCCCGGGAGATTCTGGAAAGGATCTTTGGCCCATTCTCAGTAAGCCTCAGCTGTTCCTCCAGGATCTGGCAGGGCGGGGGGGGGGGGGGGGGGGGTGGGGGAGGCCCAGCAGATGGTCCCAGCTAAGCAGGCAAGTCTCCCAGTGCCTCTAAAATCAGGGTCTGGGCCCCTCCAAGGCCAACAGTCCAATTAAGCTTTGTTCCCACAGGTGGAAAGCAAATGAATTCGGGAGCCATTCCTTCCCTTCTTTTGGGCATCAAGCCCTTGGGCCTCACCCCCTCCCCCGCGGCATCCTTGCAAAATCCCATATGGACTCCTTGCCTCCCACACTCTGCTCTGAAGATTAGGTTACTCAGGGATCACAGACCCCTAGAAAGATATCCTTCCAAGATGTCCTCTAGACCGCAGGGACCTGCCTGAATAGTTCAAAGGAAAACTCGGGGCTCAGAGGCTTGGCCTCCACTAGGGAGCCTCTCTCGGTCCTGGAGGGGGCCTCTGGGGATGAAAGCCAAAGCTCCCTGCACCTTCCGTGATGTTCTCTTTTCCTTCTCCCAAGGGCCTGGAAGAGCTGCAGGGAGATCCTGGTGCTGTACTCTCCTTCTAGAGCCATCTCCTCCTCCCTGCAGAGCTAATGGGCATGACTGGCATGAATATATCCATACATCTTGCTATAAATATACACATCTTTAGCTATATATATCTTTTCTTCTAAAGACTTGGCAAGAATTCCCTAGAAGCCTTTTCCATGACACAATAGAAAACCAGCAGAGTCATCGGTTTGATGGTTCCCACAAACACAGCTTCGGGTTGACCTTCGCAAAGCTCCTTTGAACTCGGCTTCCCGTAACTGAACCCCTCCAGCCCTCACTGGCCTCCCATACCCTGGCAACCACAAAATAAAGCTCAGTTTCCTGAAGCTGCCACTTCATTCCTTGTTGGCCTCTGTCTGAAAGCAAAAAAAAAAAAAAAAAAAAAAAAATCCATTGCTTTTGACTTAGCTTAAAAAAATATTAGGCTTAGTATCTGAGCTCTAGCTGGCAGCAGGAGGAATTAGCTGGGCAGCAGGATCCCATGGCACTGAGGGACCGTGTGGGTAAGGATGAGGTGCTGGCTGTTTCCAAGCAGGCTAGCCCTCTGCGGGCAGCATGATGGGGCCCGCTGAGTAGGCATCCATCAAGGCTTAGCAACCACTGGGGTGACGAGCAAAGATGTGGCAGGTCTCCCTATGACGGCTTCTGGAATACACAGGAGAGACTCCAGGGTATAAGAACAGGGCTGGAAAAGCCACTCAGGTAATGACTTTCTACGGGAGTTGTCATTAGGCACAGGTTCTGAGAACCCTATCTTCATCAGCCTGCATCAGCATTTGTTGGAAGGAGGCCCAGGAAAGGAGGAGGGAAAGACTGGCTCTTCCATCTCTCTCTCTCTTTTTTCCCCCTCCACTGTCGAAGGCTTGGGTGGGTGGAGACGGCCCATGAGACTTTTCTTTGAGGCACGAAGATCCTAGCCACAGGTTGATACCATAGTTTACCCCGAAACAGGTTTTCTTTTCTTGATTTTCAGAGTGGGGGTTGGAAGAGGGGATTCGTAAGTAGAACGTGGAAAGTGCAAAGGAGAATCAACAGAGAACTGCAGAGAAAATGTAATCTGGCAAGAACCGAACAAATTTCAAACCCACAACTCCACCTCCCGTAGCCTTTCTTGCTTAGCATTTTTTTTTTTTTTAAGTTGGGCTGTTATCTTTGCAAGGGAAAATGCTAGCAGGTGTTGCAGGCAGCTGTTTGATGACTGTGTCAAGAACGTCTTTCAGGAAGGGAGGCTTGGAGGCAGGGGGCGGTGATGGAGAAAGTGGGGTGGGGGAGGATGGGAGGGCCCCCACATCTGCAGAGAGGTAGCTAAAGAATGGAGCGCTGCTCTGAGAAAGGCAATGGGATTTCGTACAAAATTCTTCCTGTAGGAAGTAAGGGGGAGGGACAACAGGCCTATTTCAGCATTTGGCAGACCTAAGAACTTTGAGCTGGAATTAGGGCAGCTCACTGTGTCTCTGGGCAGATATCTTCACTCCTCTACTCGGCATCTCCCACTTTCTCCTTTATTGTGAGTGACTGTCACGAGGATTAAGTAAAAGGCCCTGGAGTCCCTTGGAGACGGATCCCAGGGGTGACGAGCCCTGCAGTTATTCCACATCTGGAAAAGGTAATGGCTCCCAGGCTGGCAGGGGCATGCCCAAGAGCAGCAACAGGAAGATGTGTTTTGTTACCTCGCTGATCTCTGCTCCGCGCTGTGTGAGAGGCTGGATTTGGAAGGCGGCAGGGTAGTAGCCACAGAGCCTAACAACCAGGATGCATTCCTCAGAGACCCCCGAAGTCTGACGTCCTTTTCTGCTCTGTGCTTACAGCTTTGTTCCCTCCAACTGACCTCATGGAGGCAAACCTAGAATCTCACCCATCAAAAACCTTCCTGGGCAGCCAGAACGGTGGGAAGAGGTCCCAGGGTACTCTGCCCTCCCTGAACCGTGGCGGCCCTTCCTGTTGGGACAATGACCAACATTTTGTGCAAGGTCCTCACGGGTTTTTTTTTTTCCCCTCCACCTGCTGGGCATCACCAGGCCACATATTCTTGTAAATAACCTACAGATTTCAGGTTCTCTCTCTAGGGCCTTGCTCATGCTAGGTTTCTGTTTTTGTTTTTAATGGGGGTGGCATTTTAACCTACCGCCACATAGGCTATCTATGAAACTGATGGGGAGAAGGGGCTAGGCTTTGGGACAGCAGGGAAACCAGGTAACTGTAATCGCCCTGGTCCCAGGACAGTCAGGGTACAATGGTGGTGAGCAACAGAAATGTGTCCTCAGGGTCTGAGGCTCCTAGTAAGATGGGGGGGGGCGGTGAGGGAGAGGAGAGCACTGACCCCTTATATCTGTGCAGCAGTGTGCAGTTTTTCAGATGCTTCCACACATACACTGTCTCACTAAATATGCCCTTTAATCCTGTGAAGCAGGAACCAGAATTATCACCATCTGGACCAGGGTGACTTCCCCGAGGTCATGGTTGTATGGTTAGGGCTAAAGCCCAGACCACTCAATCTCCCCAGCTTCATGTTGCTTCATGGCAAGAACCTCGAGAGAAGGATGCACCATGTCCCGTCTTCAGGGGAAGTGGGAAGGAGGCAAACACATCCCATGCCTTCAAATAGATGGTAGGTACCTGAGGAAATGGCCCTCGTTCTATGGCCGTTTATATCCCCTGTGGTCCATAACCCACAGTCTTCCAAAAGTGTGGTTCGAATGGCTACTTTGGGTTAAGATATAAGGAAGGACACAAGGGAACCAAGGCATCATGAGGAGTTATGAACTTTGAACCACAAACCAAGGATTTATGTCAAAGGCTCCAAGATTTACTGACTGAATAATCTATTGGGAATTTTGTTTACTGCATCTTCAAAGTGGAGGTAAGAATATCCACCTCTAGAACCGCTATCAGAATGGACCGAGATGACAAATGGACAAGTGTACTGCATACTGTGATGCATCCAGTTGGATCTTCCTGACCCTGACGTTCAGGGGGTCCCAGGTAAGACAGCAGAGAGATAAGGAAGGTCCTCTTCTGAGGGTCCTTGGAGCATTGCTCATGCCCCCCTGCCCCAGGTGGGTTGAGGGTCATGTGCCCACAATGGGAGGGTGGGCTACAGTGGTGGGGAGAGCTAAGGGTCTGGTGCATGGTAGGCTTTCAATGAATGGGTATCCATTCTATAAAATCCTCTATTGTGAGAAGCACTAGGAGAAGGGCAAAGGGACAGTGGTGAAGACAATAATTGAGGATCCCGAGGATCCCTCCCAGCCTTGGGGTCTTTTTTTTTTTTTTTTTTTGGTAGGCTCCACACCCAGCATGGAACCCAACGTGGGGCTCAAAATCATAACCCTGAGATCAAGACGTGCGCTGAAATCAAGAGTCAGATGCTTAACTGACTGAGCCACCCAGGCGCCCGAGCCTCAGAGTCTTAAATGATTTCCTCTTTAAAATGTATGTCTCCTGAACAGACATTTCTCCAAAGAAGACATCCAAATGGCCAGCAGACACATGAAAAAATGCTCAACATCGCTTGGCATCAGGGAAATCCAAATCAAAACCTCAGTGAGATACCACCTCACACCAGTCAGAATGGCTAAAATTAACAAGTCAGGAAATGACAGATGTTGGCGGGGATGTGAAGAAAGGGGAACCCTCCTACGCTGTTGGTGGGAATGCAAGCTGGTGCAGCCACTCTGGAAAACAGTACGGAGGTTCCTCAAAAAGTTGAAATTAGAGCTACCCTACGACCCAGCAACTGCACTACTAGGTATTTACCCCAAAGACACAAATGTAGTGATCCAAAGGGGCGCCTGCACCCCAATGTTTATAGCAGCAATGTCCACAATAGCCAAATTATGGAAAGAGCCCAGATGTCCATCGAAGATGAATGGATAAAGAAGATGTGGTATATATATACAATGGAATACTACTCAGCCATCAAAAAAATGAAATCTTGCCATTTGCAACGACATGGATGGAACTAGGGTATTATGCGAAGTGAAATAAGTCAATTAGAGAAAGACAATTATCATGGTCTCACTGATATGTGGAATTTAAGAAACGAAACAGAGGATCATAGGGGAAGCGAGGAAAAAATAAAACAAGACGAAACCAGAGAGGGAGGCAAACCATAAAAGACTCTTACTCATAGGAAACAAACTGCGGGTTGCTGGAGGGGAGAGGGGTAGAGGGATGGGGTAACTGGATGATGGACATTAAGGAGGGTACGTGATGTAATGATGTAATGAGCACTGGGTATTACATAAGACTGATGGATCACAGACCTGTACCTCTGAAACCAATAATACATTATATGTTAATTAATTGAATTTAAGTTAAAAAATAAAATAATTATAGTCATAAAAAATGATATGTCTTCTGAAAGGGCCAACTGCTGCCACTGCTTAATGCTTCAGTTCCATTCTTTGGGTCCCTGCTGAGTTGATGGGTAAATACGTATGACTCTTACTCACATGATCACACCAGGGGAGGTGGTGGCGGCTATGGTCTACATCAGCTGACTCACCGCAGAGACAGGGCAAGATGTCAGTCCTGTGCTTGATTCAGGCGCCCGGGCTGACCTACACACAGGGCCCCTGAGGAGACCCAGAGCAGAAAGGGAGGCCCACCAGGAAAGTGCGCTGACTAACCCTTCCCATCTGTTTGAGCCCTGGAAAAAGCCAACCTGGGGCTGAGGCAGGGGGAGGTGCATATTGGCTAGCGATTCCCCAGTACTTCCTCTTTGCCAAGCACCATGCGAAAAGATGGACATAACTGACCTCATCTAATGGTCAAAGCACCCTGCAAGGTAGGTATCATCATTCTCACTTTGCAGATGAAGAAACCAAAGCTTGGTAAGGCTAACCAATTTCTCCAAGATCGTCTCCCTAGTAGATGGCAAAGATAGGATTTGAAACGAGGTGGTCTGGTTTCAGAGTCCACACTCTTCCCATTACATACGCTGCCCCTGTCCAAACAGCTCACCAGGCAGGAGCTACCAATAAAATACCACACCTCCTACAGTCCGCACTGAATCAGCAAGAGAAGCTGGAGGATGGCAGAGAGCAGATCTTTATCAAGACACCTCGGGAGTAGGAGAAATACTTCCACCCTCCTCCCAGCCAAAGGGTTGGCTGTGTTTGTGAGATGAGAAACATTGTGTGGGGAGGCGAAGGCGAAGGAGGGTGCAGTCTCAACCTCCGATCACCACCCACACCAAAATAGACCTGAAGGCGGACTGGGGCCTCGAGGGTTTGTTCAATTGCTTCTGTGCGCCCAGGTGAGCATATGTGGGGGACAAGGAAAGAAGGAGGCGGGAAAGGGAAAGTGGTATCTTTTTCCATACCCAGTGGCATTCATCAACTATGCTCTCCTCCCCAAACTTGGGCTTCTCGTTCCCTCACTTATGTCATGTTTTCTCCTTCCTGACCTTGTGCAGAGAGCTGGCATGGTTTTGAATGAGCACAGACTTTGGGGCCAGCCCCTCTGGGTTTGGTCTCCCAATCTCCCACCTACTGAGTTGTCCAGTAAATACATACTACATGAACTAATGGGGAAATAATTTAGCCTCCCCAAGTCTTAGTTTTCTCATCTGTAAAGATACACACACCATCACCATTCCTGTGTTGCAGGGCGCTCAGGAGGAGTGAATGATGTGAAGCTCTTAGCACAGTGATGGGCACATAATTGATAATAAATGTTTGGCGCCCTGATCAGAGCTTCTCCACCTCAATCCTGCTGACGTTGTGGACAGGATAACACTCGGTTGTGTACGCTGTTCTGCACCCATGTAGGATGGAGGGCCGTGTCCCTGGCCTCTATCCACTAGATGCCAGGAGCACCTCCTGCCCCACACATAACAATCCAAAATGTCTCCTGGTCACTGCCAAATGTCCACAGAATCACCCCAGTTGAGAAGTACCGGCCACATGTAATTAATGGTGATCTTACCACCAGGTAATATATTTGAAGGCACATAGTAGACACTGATAAGAATAGTCACTTTTGTGAATGGGTGAGTGAATGTATGAACGAGCACACTACCTAATAATGGGTATTGTTCTGCATTTTCAAACCCTTGGCAGGAGGAGTACTGTCTACTAAGTTCTGTACTCTCGAAGCTTGATGGAATCACAGAGGGGTCTGGGAGGGCACCTAGCAGCCCCCCCACCCCACCCCCTTGGTGTCTCTGCTACTAACTGTCTTTTGGTGCGGACCTGGCACCTGCTGGGCTTTGCAGATGGAGCACTGAAAGGAGGGAGGCTGTGAGCTGAGTGAGGCTGATGGCATTGTCCCCTCTGGGAAAGGCCAGTCCCCATGGGATTTGCCTGCAGCAATAATGGCTAGAATTTCTGGGTGGCTGCTGGAATCATCTGCGCTTTCCGAAGAACCTCATCGTTTGCCATGGCCAGCCACAGACACCGGCAGGAACCCCTAAGTCCTACCGTATTTAGAGGCATAGCGCACACCTGCGAGCCCCTTTGATTCACTCCAAAAAGATGCCTTCACACTGGAGCAGGGAGATGGTTCAGGTCCTAGGATTCCTTCCTTCCTTTCCTCTCTCCACTCCCCGCGCCCCTGCTCTCCTTTCTTCCTTTTTAAACATATACTGAGTGTCTGCTACATTACCTGGCACTCTAGACAGAGACGACAAATGCAGGCCCTGTTTTAAAATTGCTGAGGGGCAGGGAAAGGGAAAAAGGGCCACGACAATACATGCAATCATCATAGGTAACATCTCCTGAGCACTTATTCTCTCGTGGACACTGCTCTGCATGCTTTACATGTGGACGCTCATTTACATGTCCCCTCGCAACAAGCCTGCGAGGCAAAAAGCACGACCTTCTCCAGGCTGCCGATAGGGAAGTAGGCCCAGAACAGGGAAGGGACTCTTACTGTATCACCATATACAAAAGGGCACGATCGCGATTGGAACCCAGGACACCCTGGCTCTTGGACCTGGACTCTTCTTAACTACCGTGCCCTTCTGCTGACAGCCATGTGATGGGGGGCTACGACGCACACAAAAGGGAGGCTTCCTGGAGGCAGTGATGCCATGGCATCTTGAAGATGAGAGAAGGTGTTAGCTGGGCGAGGGGAAGGGAGAGGTGGCCCTAGTCTGAAAGAATGATGCACGTGAGAAGGAGCAGAGAGACACGCCAGGGTTCCACGGGGCAGTTCTTCCCCTCCCAGTGTGGACTCCCCTCCCTCAGCCTCATGGCTGGGTGAGGGCCTGGCCAGCAGACAAGGACTCCCACCTTCTGGCCTGGCCTGGTCCTGGGTACACCCCCCGGGAGCCACCTGTTTGGCCTCCTCTCCCAGCCTGTGATGTCTGATTGGGCTTCGCAACCAAGCCTGGGACCTCTGCTCTGTCTCCTGCTGGTGTCGTCTTCCCCAGCCTCTGAGCCTCATCTGCTCTCCCTGCCCAGGCCTTCTGGCTCACCTCTTTGCCCCGATCCAGGTTCTTGCAGCCTTGCCTTGTTCTGTTGCCACTGACACCACGTGTGTGTGTGTGTGTGTGTGTGTGTGTGTGTGTGTGTGTGTGTGCAGGTGGTGAGAACGGTGTGCGCATGACTGCCACGTGGGTACACACCATGTGATGGGCAGGCAAGCCCAACATTTTATCATCTGTCATTTGAACCTGTTTTTTTTTAAACAACAATAAAAAATCATACCCTTAACCCTGACATGTGTAAACATAGATGAGAGCAAGATGCTTTGATTTAAAAAGGGTGGAATTGGGGGAGTGGAGTGGTCACTCTGGGGCTCAAAGGCACACCGTTCAAAGCCATTAGACAAGGAGCCTTCACCTTTTAGGATCAAAGACAGCTTTAAGAATCAATATGATGAGAGCAATGGGCTGTCTATATAAAAATTATAGACATGCAAATGTTTACAGAACAGTTTTTTTGTTTTTTCGGATTTTGTATTTTGGCAGATCATGGTCCCTCTGAATCCTAGAACACAGGTTTAGAATGCCATGCATTCAACTTCTGTCCTACCTACTATCGGGTCTCCCTGCCTCTGTGCCTTGCAAAGGAACATTCTAAGATGGGGGTGGGTGATTACAGTACTGTGGATGGTGAAACCAGACAGCCCCGGCTTTGCTTCATTTGCTCAAAAGAGCAGAGGCCCCGGGTTTGAGCGCATCCTTCTATGACAGGGGTGTTAACGCTGACCCCACAGAGCCCTAGGGGGCCTGGCTGTCAGAAATGATCTCTGCCTCAGTTTCCACACTACACTCATGCTAGTGAGCTCACATATCTAGGCTATGATTAGAACAGGCAATGGATGGGCATCCAGGTGCCAATGTAAGTGTCATTGCTGGGTGATGCTGGGCAAATCACTTGACCCCTCTGGGCCAGTTTCCTCATCCCTAAGATGAACAGCCCATGGGCTTGCTGGGCTGACTACATGAACTTGGCATGGGTAAAATATACATGAAAGCTGTTTATATTCCTCAAACCACTGGACAGGTTTAAGGGTGTTCTTATTATCTTGGCATGCACAGACGATGGGGAGAGTCATACCAAGAGGTATGGACTGGGGACCAGAGAGGATAATGGAGATCACTTTTACTTAAGAGGGACAAATTCAGGCCCCAGATATACAATGATTTGTCCGGTCATCCATCGATGAGCCCTGGGGGGTGTGTGGGGGGGAACTCATAGCTTAGGGCACTTAGCTCGGGACAATCCTAGCAACGTCCGGTGGCCCTGGAATCATCTGCTCCCTCATCTGTGACTCTTCATCGCTCAACTAAGGACAGGCTCTGGAGCAGCTTCTTGCTACGGCCTCCCTGGTCCTTTGTGCTCAGGCTACTACGAGGTACAAATCAACTTCCAAGTTCTCAGTGATGGGGAAATGAAAAGGTTCTTCATTGGATCTGCCTGCTGTTAATGAGCTGATCTGGGGGAAAAAGCCCAGCGAAAATGAACAATCACTTTGCAGAGTCACCAGAGCGCTCTGTGCAGCCCGACCGACGTCTGTGTTTTATGCAGTGCTCAGGCGGCTGGTGCCTGGGGCCTGCAAGCAGGTTTATGAGATTAAAGCCCAGTGCCCAATAAATAATTTAGCAGCTTACTGCAAAAAAACATACACACAGTATAATAGCTACTATCTCCAGCAGTCTGATGTGTACATACATTTTAAATGCACATCACTTTCATCTACATGTTTCCATTTGATGTGGAGTCCAAAACCAAATAAGGAGGAGAAAAAGAACGTCACCTCCACCCTGTCTACGTCCTGCCCCTGAGATGGGGCTGATGAGAGAGAAGACTAGTCGATGCACTAATAATTCTGGGCTTTGCTGGCTTTTCTTTTCCACATCCCACTGGCCCCTGTTATCTTTGCTCTATTCTTTGCTTTCGGTTGCTGTTTGTGTGTGTAGGAAGCATCTGAAATCTCTACTAAGCCAATTATTCATTCAGAATTTGGTTTTCTTCTCCCAGGGGTGCCTTTTTTATGGAGCAAAACTGGCTCCAGGTGCTGTCTCCTGCTGCGTCACTAGTGACTTGCTTGTGGGTGCAGCTTAAAAGCAGAAATAAATAAATATCACTGCCATGGCTACCAGAGTCCCAGCTGAAGTTGTAATGAGCCAGAAGTAGTGGTGACTGATTGATAAGAGCTGGTCTTGGGCAAGAGTATTGGAGGAAGAGGAGGAGGAGGTTGGGGTGAGTGTCACAGGGAGAGAGGACGGCAGAAGGCAGAGAAGCTCGCAGGGAGTTGCTCCAAGATCTAGAAGCCTCGATGGGAGATGAGTGGTACATAGTAATCTACGTAGCAACATGAACAGGCAGGAGAAGACTGATGCCAAGGGGAAGCATTCTCTTCTTACTGGAAAGTTTCCTGGTTCTGATCGCAGTTAAGGGACAAGTGGCCTCGGTGGAGGAGACAGGCATGAGGGAGAGCGGGAGGGTGGCCCTTGAGCTTTCTTGGAAATCTGGAAGGCATCCATTTCCACACCAACCCCATGACTCTCCTTCTGTGGGTAGCATCTAGCCCGGACCCACTGGCCACTGGCCTTGTACAGACAGCACCAAGCTTACCCCGGCCCCCCCTACTCTTTGCACCTCCTTGGCCTTGGATGCATTTACTGCCAGTGGCTGTGGTTTATCTCCCGTTGTTTATGGCCTGGGACAGGCTGCCTACAAACAGCTCCCCAAAGAGTGGGGAAATGCAGGCATCTGCCATTCTCTGAAGCTCTTTCCAGAAATGAAAAGGACAGTCATAAAATGCTGTACAGGGGGGTGGAGGGTGGGTAACATGCATCATAAAAAGCGTAATGGACTAATGCTAATACACCGACTGGCCACAGCCCAGGGGTGTCTGCTGAGCTCAGACATAAATATTGGGGAGGCACCAAGGAGACAGATTTTTTATTTCTTTGATTTGATGGTAGGGGGAGGTTGGGCATATTTTTCCCTCTGTTTCTCTGACTGTGGCCATTCCTCTGGGAAAACCACCAGTCTGTCTGAGACTGAAGCTACTCAATGTTTTATGGCTTCCAGAGCAGTTAGACTCCTGGAAAGACTGGGGGTACAGGAGGCTCTGTGGGTGCGTGCCATTGCCTCAGAGAGTGAGTCAGGTTTGGGCTTTGTTTGTTATCATCCAAGATCTTGCAAGTGACAAGAGAACCGAATGGAGTGAGCATAATTATGTTGAATGTGTGCTTGAACGTGTTTATGAGTAAACATGTAGGTGCCCAATGTCAGGTTAATTTCCAATATTAAAGGACTAATATTCTCTGATTAATGTTTTCTACTTAGTGAGAACAAAAGTAGCAGCATGCCTGACAACAACAAACAAGAACCTCTATCCCCTCTCAACTTCAGATAGGAAGAGTACGACTCTTGTCTGCTAATTAATGAAAAACTCAGGTACTTGAGGATTCAACCACACATCCTCTAGAGTTTTATGTGGCAAAGTACCTCCAGCTCTGGTTAATGGCGCCCACTGGCCAACTGCTGTCTATCCACACATGTGCCTTTAAGTATGCACTTGCATAGAATGGTCAAAGGTACAGTGTATGTGTGGGGGGAGAAGGAGGAAATGCATACAAATCCTGTGTAAGAAGAGCCTCTATTCTAGACGAGGGTAAGAAGGTCTCACCCCTTTCTCCACAGCCTGGAAGTACTCGTGCTTGTGAGTAGTGCTGGAGCTGTGGGGCCCTGATCTCGAGGATAGATTCAGTCCACCCAAGAGCCTGGACCACTGGAGAGTAGGAGAAACAGCAGAAGCTCTGGTGCCTACAGTGGGGCAAAAAAGAAGCCCCTGTTTAGTCTTTCAGGGTGAGGTGGGAAGACTGAGGGCATCTGGAACTCATGTCCCAGTACACCATCTGTTCTGGAGGAATTATTTTTCCATGCGCTGTCCCTGAGCACGGGTGGCAGAGAAAGTGGTGTTCTTCTGAGGCCCTGGGTACCGAGAGCTACCCCTTTGTCTTCTGTACCTGGGTCTACATGCCAGGAGACAGAGAAGAGGGGAATGGGGACTGTGCTTAGGTGCAGAAGACCTGTGATAAGCAATTTAGCTACTTCCTGAACTTTATTATCATCTTTATGATTTAGACATTACTATCATCACCTTCAACTCCAAGTTTCCAGGAGGTTAAGTAACTTAGCCAGGGTCATATGCTTTATAAATAGTAGGGTCAGGACTTGAACTCAAACCATTGTCTTCTCACAACGATTTAAAAATATGAAAGGAAAAAAATCAATAAATGATGATTTGGAGGAAAAATTATTTTCAGATGAAGGTCGTAAGAGCAGGGACTAATGCATCCCTTATGTCAACGGGTGCATATTATTATTCTAAGTGATAAGGTGTGGGGGGTGTCACCACACATTCTATTGTTAGCAGAGGTTAGAGAAGTCTTGGGTGCGTGATGAATTACTGAGACTGAGGGTGAATGGGGCAATGGGGCACTGCTGAACTGAGGGCCTGATCATAACCACAGACAAGGTTCACCAGTAAATAAATATGCTACAAATTTATCCAGAAAAGCATCTCGTCATGAGAGACAGCTCATTCTTTCCCACCACGTGTAGAAGCAGGTTCTTTTAGGTGTGAGGTTAACTGGTGCTCTGTGGTCCAGGGAGCTCTCTGGGTGAGGGGCCTTAAGATCAGCTGTGAGTGTGGGTCTTGCCCAATCATCTGCCTAGAAATGAGGCCCAACGGGGCCTCTCAATAGGGGCTTGGCTCAGCCCCTTTCAACCAAGCTTAGAGCATAAAGAAACATTCCTCTTCCCTTAGTTGACTCATAGCCACATTGAAGTCTGAAAAAGAAGATACCATAGTATCCAGTCTCTTAGCCTAAGCTAACTCGTATTAGGTTAGACTTAAGGAAGACCTTCCGGACTATGAGCTGGACCATGAGCTCCTGTCAGAGGCTTGACCATGAGCAACCACCATTGGCTCTGAAATAGCCATTCCTACCGACTTTAAAGAGTTGGAGACACACCTTGTTGCTGCCCACAGCAGTGGGCAGGAGGGAACCTTTCCTCCAGCCTCACGTTGGCTTGCTGGTATTTCAGTAAAGGCCCAATACAAATATAGAATGTACAATTTTCACATCATTCTTGGCAAATCCCAGGTGTGCCCCATTAGCAGAGTTCCAAGGATGCCATTCTCTATCAAGAAAAAGACACGCGGCATCATAGTGCTTAGCTCAGGGCCCTATTAATAGCAATCCTAATTATATGGCTGCAAATTTAATTCATAGCAATGATTAGTGTCAGAATCAAAGGCATCAGGCATCAATATTGATGGAACTGCATAAGCCCCATAAACAGAGAACAAGCATTCGGGCACATCCCCCTAGCGGAGGTTTGCTGCTAACTATTGCATTAATGTCTCTTCCAATTTTGCCAGATCAAAATGACTCCATTTTTCAGTATCCCCCTACCGCCCCCCTGGAACCTTTGCCCTGCCATCTCTGAATGGGTATGACTGGCACACAAAAGAACCCAGACAGCATCTTTGAAGAAGAGCCTGGGGGCTCCAAGGGATGCACGGGTGATGGGCCGAGGCCCCTACGCTTTACACAGCCGCTCTTGGCCTTGTCAGCAACACTCCTTTGTCTTCCCTTCAGAGAGCTCACGGCAAACAATGATGCCTGGAGAAAGGAGAGTCAGCTGGGGACTGTGTGTGGCACAAAGGGCTGCCACCCCATCCATTGTGGCCTGGGCTGAGATGGGTGGGGAGGGGGAAGAGGAGGCCCGAGGGGGTGACACAAGGCAGCATGTGCCGAGGTGACAGCTGCCATGCCCTGGGTTCCCAGGGCATTGTCGCTCGAAAGAGTGCAAAGCATTAGCCCTTCCACGCTTCTCTCGTGCCTCTCCTGGCCTCTCTCTGAAGGGCAGGTGGTAGGTTGCAGAGGGACCAATGGGAGAAGGCCAACAGAGTGCTCAAAGCCAGTGCTTACCAAGGCACAGGTCTGGACTCAGATTCCAGCTCTCCACTGAGGAGCCATGTGACTCTGTCAAGTTACTTCACTTTGTTGAGCCTCAGTTTGCTCATACGGAAAACAGAATATGAATCTTTATCTTACAAGGTATTAAGAGACTTAACTGAAAAAACAGTTAGCTCAGTGCTTAGCACATAGTAAGTGTTTAATTAATAAGAGAACCCCCCCCCTCAAAAAAAAGTGGCATGTCTAGAGAGGACTAACATGTAAGTCTTGAGATTCCTAATTCAGCTTTCTTCTGATAGGTCAGAACATCTTAGTTCCAAGGCAAGCATTCTGTGGTCAAGTAGTCCTCCTTGCTGGTCAGCCTCTGCTAAGATCCCCAAGGCATGTGGAGAGGGCTTGGGGATGCTGGTCATCCCAGAACAAGGCTGTGTGGACAGGCCTGTGACAGGAAGCTCAGGAAGACTTTTGTCCCCGGGAGAATGATCCCATAGATTCTGCTTAGGGAATGCTTGTATGCCCGGAAGAGGTGGATGTTTTGTGCAGAGAGAATATTCTTCATATGATATAAAGAGAAGGGACCAAAAATTGGAATTGAAGCACCGAATCTGAATCTTGCCTCTGATGCTAAGAACCTGAGTGATTGTGAATGGATCATGTCACATTTCTAGGCATCAGCTATCTTAGCTATAAAATGTAACAATAAATATCTCACCCGCCCGAAGTCTGTAGGCTGGACCAGTTTTCTGAGATCCTTTCTAGGTATAAAATCAGGGTGAGATTCTGACCTTGCATGAGGGAGTCCACCTTCTCCCTGGGGGCCCCAACTCCACAGCCCCTCCCCATCCTGGGCTGCGTTCTCACCCACCCTGAGCTGTCAAGGTGAGAAACCCTGATTTGTTACTAAAGCCTATTAGTGTCATTGTTCCTTCCGGGTTAGGTGGGGATACCTGGCTGGTGGCAGTAGCTTTTGATTTAAAAACCCAGAACATGGTAGAGGAGTAGTGCCGGATTGGGACAACCACAGAGGCACTGGCTCTTGAACGTCTGCCCCACCTTAGAGCCTAGAAACCTTTCTGGAGGTTGTAGCAGAGGGACAGACTCCTAGGAAGGGCTCCAAAGGACAGAAACTCAGGTTGACCTTCATCACCTTGCGTCTCCATGGAGTCCCTGCTTCCCTGAACATGTGATGGAAGGACACATGACAAGAAGAACAGAAGTTCAAGTAGCTGCAAGCTTCCAGCTTCATCATCTTGAACCATAGAAGCAACCTAGGTATCTGCTGGGCCTGTCTCCACCTGAAATATTTGTAGCTCTGGTTCCAAGTCCCACATCTTCCCTTGATTGACCCTGTGACCCTGAGCAAGTCCTTAACCTCTCTGAATTTCTGTACCATCATCTGCAACAGAGCAGAGAAATATCCCAACCCTTCCTAGTCATCAGAAAATGTTATGGAATTAATGAGCTAATAAAAACCCAGGGGATCTGGGCCCTGGAAGAAGAGCCTGGTAATAGCACGGAAGTGGTAACAGCAGTAAGATGTGTGAGAGTCACATCTGTAGCAATGGCTGCCATTTATTGAGCACCTACTATGCATCGGGCTCTGTATTAGGTACTTTATATCCGCCGTGTCTGCCACGCAGGACAGTCCTGCGAGGCAGCATTAGTGGGCCCGTGGAGGAAACTGAGCGCCCCCATCCCACCCCCCAAGTTCCATAGTGAATCCGAGGCAGAGCGAACAGCACGAGGATATTGTGGTCGGCTTGGGAGCATGCATGGGACAGGGCAAGGCTCTGTTGTTAATTCTGCAAAGCTGCAAGAGCCACCGGCCACTTCCCCCAGCCCTGCCCAGGGGAGGGGTCCCTTCATATTGTTTGGTGGAACTCTCAGAAAGCTCTCACTGGTGACTAATGCAGCTGGATGCCAATGTCCAGCAGGATTAGATTAGTTCGGCTCAGCTGGTCTAGTCCTCTAAGTATTTTTTTCCCATGACTCAGGCTGGGGGTGGGGGAAAGGGGGCAGGATTCTCTTCCTCTATCTGACCTTGCGAACATGTCACTAAAACAGGAGGCTGATCTGACAGCCCCCTTCTCCCAGGGAGCCAGACAAGAAGTGGGATTTGGGGAAAGCCTCACAGGTATTAGTAATAACGATCGCAAAGCACTTTTTTGCCAAACGCTTAATAGTAAGTACTTTTCGTACACGATTTCATTTGGTCCTTCCAACAACTATGCAAAGTGTTTATTACCACCCCACTCCACAGAAGGAAAAAATCGAGGCTCACATGTTAAGTCACAATAGAAGTGATATTTAAGAGCAAATATGCTCAAAGCCCGCACCATGCTGTACAGGAATTATTCACCACACTCTACTCTTCCTACTAGCACTTATTTTCTTCCAAACATACTATAAATTGTGCTGACTTATTTTTTTTTCAGTCTGTCTTTCGAAAGTAAGATATAATCTTCATGAGGGCAGGCGTGTTGACAACTGTTTACCCAGAAAATGGCACATAGTAGGTACTCAATCATTTTTAGTCCAATGATGTATCATTTCGTTGAATCCTCAGCAGAAGCTCATGAGGCAAATACCGTCATTACTCACATGTTACAGATGAAGAAACTGACGTGGAGGCCAGGACTACACCCTGTAAGCCCCTATACTCTTCCTTATGCAAATCGGTTTCTACCTGAAGGCAGAGGAACAGACCAGGTAGCCTTTGGAGGTCCCCTCCAACCCCGACATACATGTGCCTGTCCTGTATCCACGGGCAGGCAAGGCTCAATGGCCTAAAAGGATGTGCTTTGTATTTTCCTAAAGATGAGAGCTCTGTAAATATTAGCACCTTGGTCCCTGAAAAATTCTGTGCGGCCTTATGTGGGTCACCTGGATTCTGTGAGCTTGAAACCTTATCCCTCCTCCACCCCGTCCCTGAAACCCAGTTCCCTGTGTTTCACCTGTCCTGAGATAAAGCCTCAAGCCCCAGGGGCTCCCTCTTGGAAGGCAAAGCGGCCTGCTGAGCACACAGCCTGATGCCTCCTACAGGGACCGTCCAGGATGGAAGCCTCTATGGAGCTGCACAAAGGTGCAAAAAAATAAGTGAATCTTTAGCGTCTCCCCCTTTCAGAATGGCTCTGGGAGATCAGGGCCTCCTCCCTGGGGGGCAGCTGGGGTTCTGGATAGAAACCCACACCCCCTCTCTGCACCTGTCGTGGTCAAGCAGAGGGATGTGGTGGCCAGGGGTGAGGGGTGTGGGGGGATTCTGTAAAAATATGCCTCCTTCCAGGTGCCAACCAAGTGTTGTGGTTCCCAGCTTTCAGAAGACCAGTTCTTGGGACCCAAGAGGCCTATAAAACAACAAAACAAACAGCGCTTTTGGCGGCAGGAGCCTGGGCAGGGAGCCAAACTCATTACTGGGGATGTGGTGGTGCGCTCGGAATCACCACCCCGGCTCTTCTCCACAGGCTCTGGGGAAAGCGGGAGAGGGTGTCTGCTCCCCACGACCCCAGCCCCCCGGCACTGCTGAGATGCCCTAGGGGGCCAGGGCTTCGGGTCAGCCATCACGAGGGCCAGGAGAGCCGCGAGGTCGCCTAGACTTGGACCCATGGCCCTGGTTGTTTACTCAATCCAGGGTTCCCACTGAGAAATGAGTGAATCATTTCCACTCAGAAGAATGAGTGGCTATTGTTTGGTGGGGTTGGCACAGACAGACAAGCATGTTTCTCAGCTTTTCATCCAATTTGGCCTCCAGTCCGCCAAGACAACTCCACCCAATGAGGAAGTCAAGTAACAGGTTAGGAACTTCTGGGTGTTTGGGGAGGAAGTATGAAGGCCAATGTCAATAGTACCAATAGAGGGGCCGTGAAACCTTAGGGAGGATACTTTGTGTCTCCATGGCTCCGTTTTCCACATCTGCAAAATGGGGCGGAGATGCAGGGGGCAATCACCATATTTCCTTGAAGTGGTCTCAGAAGATGAAAAGGACCGTAGGAAGGTATCTTGTAAATAATCAGTGTTATCAAACAGCTGAGCAATAACCCTGGGGCTTAGGAGAGTGATGACTTTGGTGCTCTTGATGGATTTTTTCCAGTGCCTAAGCTGCTTCTGCAAGGAGCTCCATTTTCCTGGCTTTGGTCAGTAAACCGTTTGTGAAGTTAGAAAAAAGAAGAATGGGCTTGGGGCGTCGGGGCTTCCTGTGGGCTGCAGATGGGAGACCTTGGATTGGTTGGTATGTCCCTTAGGGAAAGACAGAATTTTCCTCAAGAATTTCACAGGCATTTCCGTGGCCATGCCGGTTAGCTAACGGGAAAGGAGGTGGTGCCAAAAGAGGCCAGGGCTCTCCCCAGAACGTGAAAAGGGCAAAGTCTCTGTGGATTTCTAAAACTGTCCAAGAGTCCTATAAAGGGAGGGCTTGGCAGGATGGGGGCAGGGCGGTGGCTACCTGGGCATTTGCACCTGCTCCCTGCGGTCAGCCAGCCTGCGTCTGATCCAAGGGAGGCAGATGGCTGGCCATGCTATTCTGGGGATCTCCAGGCAACAGTGTAAACATGATTGCCTTCTTCCACTCCGGTCACCATGTCTGAGAGTCCTGCCCACCCTCTTCCAAGTGTTGTTCATAAACTTTTCCTGTTACCCACCAAGCTCTCCCGTTTTCTTGACACCTCATCCCACCGCCACTCCCCGCCCCTTGACATATCTACCGCAGCATAACTTCCTTCCCTCACAAACCAGCCACGTCAACAGTGGTCACTCTTGGCATCTGGTTCTCTTCCGATCAGTGCAAATAGGTGTCTGGCATAGGAAGGCGGCACCCAATATATTGGAGATAAGTTTAATGAGCACCTAACGTGCGAGCAATGTTGGATCTGGCCATGGGGAAGGGTGACATAACATGAGAGGGTCCCTGCCCTTCAGAATCTGTGAATCTCAAGTGGACACATTAGTAGCTGCTCCCGTGTTGGATGCCATCAGAGCAAACTTGCATGCTGTGAGGGGTCTGAGGAGGGGGCTACTCAAAAATGCTTGGAGGGACAGGGTAAAGGACGTGTCACCAGTCCCTGAGCAGCAGGTAAGTTTTCCAGTGGGGACAGAGAACAGAAAGCCAACAACCCCTGCTGCTGGGGAAGGCCCTGGGACTGAGGGGTTAGGGGAAGCCTGCAGGGACGTAAAGCTGGGACTGAGGCAGAAGCTTCAGCAGTCATTAAGAGAGAGAAGGAATGAGAAGGACTCTGCCCCGAACCTGGAGAGAGTCCTCCCTCCCATGTCCTTGCAGCTTCTCAGCCCACCTTTTTCCTTCCTTTGCCCCATGACTTGTGCTCCAACTGCCTCCTGGGCTCCTCCTTTCCAGCTGGGAAGTCTTAGTCAATGAGTTTGCAGTTCCTGATGCCACTGTGCTTCCTCCACCTGCTTCATCATGAGCTCCCTGCCTCTCTTCTCTGGATTCTCAGCCTGTCCTTAGCCACCACACCACTGTGCCCCTACCCAGAATACCCCACTTTCCCCTCCCTTATATCCACCCCCAGGCCTGCCTGTTCTCAACATCTTGGCCATGCCTTGCCCTTTCTGTACCCTCACCTCTTCCTTGACCCTGAGGGCTTTCTGCTACACTCTGAGAGCAAGCTGAACCCAGTCCGTGACTCCAAAGCCCACAAGCAGGGTGCCTCGGCTTCCCTCTCTCTGCTCTTCCTCTCTGCCACAGCCTACCCTCCCTTCACGCCCACTCCTACTGAAGGAGTCAGGGGAACAGTGGTGGCATAAGGATCATGTGGCAGGCGTAGGAGCTCCTCCACAGCATCCCTGGTCGGTGACCTAGATATTTCCACTGACTGGGAGCTCATTCCCTCTTGAGTCAAGTCTTTCCATGTTGGGACAGTTTGGCTACCAGAAACTTCCTCCTTATAGTAAGTGGAAAGGTGCTTTACTGTCACTCCTGCTCACAGGTTCTATTCTGCCCTCTGGAGCCACACCAGGTAAGTCTAGTTCGTCTTCCACAGCTTGATGGCTAAGTATGTGAACTGCGAAACCAGACGATGAAGGTTCAAATTCTGGCTCTGCCATTTACTAGCTCTGTGGCGTCAGATGAACATCTTTACCTTTCTTGGCCTCTATTTCTTCATCTGTAAAATGGAGGTGATAATAGCACCTCCCTCCCAGAATTATATCAATATTAAATGAGTTAACAGCTATAAAGCTCTTAGAATAACACCTGACATATAATAAGTGCTCAGTAAGTTGTATTATCTGAGGAAAGATATTTTGTTTCCTCCTTTCCTCTTCTTTCCTTGAGTTACTACCCTTTTTAAAATATTCTTCACATAGCGTAACTCCACCAGGTCTCATGACCGGGAAATTATTCTCCTATTAGTGCAGTGAAGACTAATTGATTTTGGGAAATCGGCATCACCCAGTTGGTTCCTGTTGATCTTGTGGTCAGCAAAGATCCCAAGATCCTTTTCACTTGGTCCTCCCAGGCCTGGACCCTCACAGTGCTCCAGCTTGACCTTCCCCTCACCAATCCTCCAAACCCCCTGTGCACTCTAGACCTTCTGGGCACAGGCTCTGCACCTTCTCAGTGTGGCACCCAAGGTCTAGAAGGCCCTTCTCTCTCCCCGCCATTTGTCAAGTCATCAGTTTCTCATCCCTTCCTCCTCAGTAAAGCCTTCAAGGTCAATCACACCATAGTGGTTGGTTTCTCTGCCATTGTTCCATCCCTGTGGTGGGCCGTATGCCTGTCTTCTTACCACCTGTAGTGCACTGACCCCTAGCCAATACAGGTATGACCCACCTCGGCTTTGAGGTCCTATCCTTATTCTGCCTGCTCCTTCCGCAGGCTTGGGGCTCAGAAGGCCTAGTCTGCGATGCTCCCCCAGCGTCTAGCAGAGAACAGGGTACGAGCAAGTATGTGACACAGCACGTAAGAGCCCCTCACGGTCATGCCATGGTCTCTGCGTCCTCTATGCTTCCCCACAGAGGGACATCCTGTTCCAATGGCTGCAGTGGACGAGGGCTGGACTGTCTGACAGACGCCTGGTCAGGCAGGGAAGAAGTGAACAGTTCTGACGCACCCTGCTCCCCCCCCCCCCGCCTTTCCAAACTCTTAGCTGTTTTTTTTCTTTATTTTCCTTCCTGTGTTGAAAGAGCTATGGGGCCTGGACCATGGTAGAGTTTCCTGGGGACATTCCACAAATTCCTCATGGACTGATGCTCTGGAGAGGGCGGGGGCAAGCGGGTGGGTAAATGGGAGGCTAGTGGGAGCCATGGTATAAGTATCAGGTGCCTCAAAGGAGCGTGGGTGGAAAGGAAGGGCGGGCTGCACAGTAGAAGGAGCGATATTATGAGCTCATGGAAACAGCCAAAGAAAGGCCAAGTGAAGACTGAGGAGTGGCCACCGTGCAGGTTGGAACAAGCCGTGGGCAGCCACGCCCCTAGCCTTGCCCTTGAACCCGCTGACTTGCCTCCGTAGCGACTTGTCCACCAGGATTCCAACAAGGCCAGGAGAGCTTGGCTAACTTGGGTGTGTGGCTTGGAAAGATGCCCCAAGCAGCCCCCTGTGTGTGCTGCACAAGATGGACAGAGACACGGGAAGGTCAGCACAAGGGTTCCTTTGCATCTGTCTGGATCTCTCTTCCTTTATTCTCTCCTCACCCACCCAGTCAGCAACTGTTCATTCCTTAACTCCGACACAGCACTGATGAGAATGGAGGCAAGAGTCCCTGGCTGAACTCCTTAGCAAGCCTAGACCTGAAGATAGTTCTCGGCCTCCATCCCTGTGCTCCGTGGCTGCCTCTTTAAGTAAAAAGGGTGCCAAATTGAGTGTCAGGGCAAGCAGTGACCTGTCCTAGTCTCTATGCTTGGACAAGTCACTTGTTTTCTCTGGACCTCAGTTTCCCTGCCGAGCAATGAGCGTATTGGGCCAGATGATCTCGACGATTTCCTAGAATGGTTCTATTTCTCAAAAGCAGCTTGGGGGCCTATCCCATGTGTGAACACTTGGTGAAAGAATTAGGCAGAAGGAGGTAAATAAATATGAATGGAGCATGACCCCTGCCTTTAATAGAACTTTCAAGGGAATAAAGGAGACAAACAGTCACACAAATGATCCAGAACAGTGAGTGAAGGCCCTGGAAGAACTAGGGAAGGTGCTGAGCACCAGCCTCACTGTGGGTACTGCTGGCCCTTCAAAAGCCTTTGTGCATTAGAGAAAAAGGCGGTCTCTGTGGGCAGATGACTTAGTAAGGGGAGCCCGTCTGGATGGATGTTAAGACCCTTAGGGTACCTGGCTTGACAGAGAGAGTTCAGGTTTGAATTCAATTCCTGTAGGCTCCTTGTCCCAACGCTCCTCTGCAAGGTTCAGTCTACCTGCCTATACAAGTAGATAACCCTGCAGGGAAATAGCCAGCCGCAGGGGTCCACGCTGAATTCCACACTGGCCCAGTGGAATATGTCACTTTTAAATCTTGGTAGAATCTCCCAAGGCAACTCCCCCTCCCCCCAGTTCTGGAAAGGCAAACGCAGGAACCACATCCATACTCTCTTCCATGGACCTTAAAGGCCAAGCCAAGGTCCCCGGTCCCAGGCAGAATAGGGGCACAGGATGGCAACAAGTAGCAACCTCTCCACAGAGCGAGAAAAGGGTTAAAGGGCCTTGGCATCAAGAGAACCAGAAGCAGTCCGGACAGTTCAGCACCTCCACATAAACCTAGACCAGTGTTTCTCACCTTGGCCGCAACTCAGAACAAGCAGAACTCGCAAATTCTTCCTCAGGCTCCCTCCCTGCCACCCCTCCTTCCACATTCCCCAAAGACATCTCTCCCTGGGCTCTAAATGGATTTGGGGGAAAGAGCTGCCTGGGGGGCTGTCAACATCAAAGGGTGAGATGCGCTGAGGTCTTGCACGGGCCTTGATCCACAGGTGGCGGGACTGGGGAAAGGTGGCAGAAGGGTAAGCTTGGGAAAAGGGGATTAGCTGGGACCGGAAAGAATGAGGCTGCTGTAATCCCACATAACGAACCGGACTGCGCTCGTCTCTGCACCCTGAGCTCCAGACAAGCAGGTACAAGCTCCTGGCTTCAGCCCGCCACACCAGAGGCCCTCTGTGCTGCCGGCCCCAGCCAGCCAGTGCCCTCCCGAGGTGCCCATGGCAGGCATGAGATGAGATATTGACTTCCTCCTGGCAGCTCAAGTCTTGAGCGGGGAGCGGAAGGGCAGGAAAGAGTCTGTGATTGCAGGACGAGGGAAGGCAGGAGGGCAGTTTCTCACTCGGGCACCATACGCTTGGATTCTTCGAATTGGGCCCAGTCACCTGCTCTGACCAGCTGCTTTGGATGCAACAAAGACTTCTGACCAGAGCCATCAATTCTATGAACCGTGGCGAGGGATTTGTGACGTGGGTGATTCATAACGCAGATAGTCAAAGCATCAGTTCTACTTGGTTTGGGGATAAAGGGTGATTTTATTTTTCCTACCCTCAGAGTGAGATGCCTTTCTAATTCCGTGAAGTTTGGGCAATACTGAACTATGCTTGCCTTCCCTAGACACTCGCCGACTAACGACTGGAGGAAGCAGCTAGAAGATAAGTCACAAAATGAACCCCTACCTACTCCCCGATTCTAACCCCCTCCAAGACAAGGAAGAGTTGCCTGTATCATATCTCTGCCAACAGCTGGACAGCACTGGGGTGTCTGGGCTCATGGACTCTTACCTTTTTCAGCTTGCCGCTCTTCGTCCCCACAAAAACCACGCTGTAGCCATTGTAAACGTAGGAGGCCACGGAGGTCATGCGGTCCCGGCTGGTGGTATACAGGGTCAGGCCCTCCACTGCAGTCGAGCCTCCCAGCGGCTGGTTGATGTCCAGTCCACAGAAGTTGTCGTCGATGGGGACCGGCTGGAGGGAAGGGACGGGATTGGGGTAAATGACAGCAGAAGTCGGGCAGAGTCTCCTTACACGAGCCCCCACCCAACCGTCAACCCGAGGGCACCAGGCCTCACAGAGGTACACGCGTGGGGTTCAGGAACCTAACACATGCCTCAAACAAAAACATCTCACCAAGGGACTCACAAATCCCACTCTGGCTCCTGTGAAACCAGAGCAAGGGGTCTGCAGCCTTCCTCACCCTAACCCACAGCCACTCATCCACTCTTCTGCCAAGGGATCAGGGGTCATCTGGAAAGCTGATTGCTTGCACTCATTTTCTGGTCATTTTAATGTCCCTGGGGACCAGACCCTTCTGTAGGCATGCTTCTATTTAGACAGGGGAGATTCTGTCTGGAAGTGTGATGGAAATCACAGGATTTCCATCCGCTGGAGAGGGTTTCTGTCTTGGGCTGCCAGGTCTTCCTTCGGGCATCCCATTATTCACCAGATCCTATACCAGGGATAGATTGAAATTAATCATCATAACATTGGGCAGGCCGTCATACTTTGGAAAACTTACTTCACCTGCATAAATTTCAGTTTCTTCATTTGTCATACTGCTTGACCACTTTTCTGGGAAAATTATTGAAGAGCAAATGGAAGAATCCATTCCTCAGAGCTTTGTTAAGTCGTACAACGGTTTCTATTATTGTATACTATAGGTCTTCAGCCAGGCTCACAGAGATAGAAACACAAGAGAATGCTGGAGGTGAGAGCCTTCCTGTTACTGGGCTTTTGAAGGGACTGGTGGTGTGCCTGGATAAAGAGTCTCTTTCAGGAGACACTGGGGCACCTTGGAAAGAAGACCACCCTGAGCCAATGAAAAATTCGCTTACCCCAAAGTAGGAAGACCTGAATTCTGGCCTCTGCTCAACTGCTAAGGGGCTGTGTAAACCTAGAACAGTAATATCCTCTCTTGGGCTTGTTAAATGGGATAGTAAATGGATTATTTCTAAGATCTCACTAAGTTAAAAGAAGAAGAAGAACAAGAACAAGAAGAAGAACAAGAACAAGAAGAAGAACAAGAACAAGAAGAAGACTGCATGCTTCCTGAGGACGGGGGCTGCCAAGGGGTTTGTTTTGCCTGCACAGAGCCTAGCCTGGGGCTGGGTCATGATGGGTCCCCTGAGACACCCCAGCTGACTGTACAACCAGGAATCCTGTGGGCAGAGGCTGCAGACTCCAGGCCAGAAGGAACCCAGAGTCCTGTGTTGGCTGTTCCTCCTGGGTCTGAGTAGGCAGCCCAGAGAAGGAAGGAAATGACTATTGTGGGAAACATAGAAAGCATGAGGGAGAAACCTGCAAACTGTTCCCTTCCGCTTCCTCCTCTCACCCTCACCGGGGAAGAACAAGCTGGTGCATCATTCACTGACAGCTGATTTCCTTGGAAGAATTGGTTTATGAGCTAGGGCGTGTGATGGCTAACCCAGGGACTTCCCTTCTGTTTCCTTCTCCGATCCAAAGGGAAGAGAGACTCGGACCTTGTGAGTCCTTGGTGTTTCGCTGCCTCTGATACTGGTGGGAAAGGTGGAGCTGCCCTTGTGTGTGTGTGAGTGTATGGTGTGCCTGTGTGTGTGTGTGTGTGTGTGTGTGTGTGTGTGTGTGTGTGAATGTATGCATTCTTTAGCAAAGGGACTAACATTCAGGTTAAGGATGACCTTGAACAACTGGATAATAGGGAGACACAGCAGAAGAGATAAGCTCCTTAAGAAGGGAGTGAAGTGGTGGCATGCTGGACAGCTCATGAGGGATGACTGTACACCTGTCTGCATTCAGTGGCATCACACTGGTGGCTTGAACTTGGCCACGGTGGGAGTATTTACACCTTGGAAATTGGCAAGTGCTTCAAATCAGGTGTCCCCACTCCACCCCCACTCTCTGCACATAACCAACTGTGTAATATTTACTAGCACATCACTAGACCCAGTGATGGAAATTTCTAGCTCCCAAGAAAGGCAGCTCAGAGGAATCAGTTACCACGTTTTACATTTTCTACTTCTCTTTCTTATCACTACACTGTATGCAGCAGGTACCCTGGTAAGACTCAAGAAATCTAAACTGTAGTCCTGTCACTACCACTATCCAACCATGTGACCTTGGTATATCACAGACCCTCTCTGAGCCTCTGTAAAGTGAAGGGATTGGACGAGGTGATGGTCAAGCTTTCTTTAGCTCTGAAAGTCCTTGATTCAGGGCTTCAGTTTCTTTCCCACTTTCTCCAGGGGCTGGTAAGGCTGAAAAGTCTGGGCATAGGCATAGTCCAAGCCAAATTCTGAGAAATGATGACAAAAGCAAGAAAACTTGCCAGTGACTATGGATTTCTCTACATTCCTCCTGATTCTAAAATCTCCAGAACTATAAGGGAATTTTTTTTTTTTTCTAGAACCTCAGCCCCTGGAGTTGACTGGCATTTCTTTCTCACTTCTCTGAATTGTCAGGTGTTTCCAAATAGTTGATGCCCCTTTATTTCTGCTCAAATGGTGAGAGATTGATGTATGGTTTTCCTTAGCAGCAGCAAGGCTAAACAGAAAGAGCTTGGACTCAGAAGTCATATGGGCTGAGCTGATCTCAGATGCCTGCTTTGTCATTAGAGTTGTGTAGATTTAAGTAATTTACTTCAGCTTTGTAAGCCTTTGTTTTTCCATCTGCCAGATGGGGATGATCCTCTTTGCTCCATAGGGTTATACCGAGGCTCGCATAAGATACCACTTAAATTGCCCAGCTCAGTCTTCAGTACAGAGCTTCCATTCAGTGAGTGATAGTCCTCCTCCTCATCCCTTTTCTGGGTGCAAAGCTCACGTCCTTCATCTGAGAGCTCCACACCAGTCCAGAGATTATGTTAAAATTAAGCCCTGGGACCACAGCTTCGCTCACCCATCCCTAACTCTCTCCAGGGCCACCAAATGTTTCTGGATCCCCACGTCTGGGACTCCTTAGATTATAAAGATTTTAAGCAGCAACTCCTATTCCAGCTTCCCTGCCCACCCTGCTGTAAAGGTTGCACCAGATGAGTGTGACTCTCAGGGGTGGGACAGGGGGCTGAGAAGGGGCTATTCTCTGAGGTCCTGGTCCCACCTGTCACCTCTCTCCCAGTGCCTTTGTTGCTCTTTGGTCACTAGCCCAGGCTTGTCTCTCTGCAAGCCACTGGAGCCAGAGAAGGGTGTAGGCTTCCTCTTCCCTCTGGCTCAGAAGCAGGCAGGAATCAGCAGTTTCCTCCTGACAAGGCCCCCTCTGGGCAATGGGAACCAGGCAGGACTCTGGAAGGGGGTTAACCCTTGCATTTCCTCTCCACCTCTCCTGACTGATTGGGGACCATAAGGTACAGAATATCAGTGCTGTAAAGAACTTTGGAGATTATCTAGTTCAACCTCCTCATTTAATAAAAGTGAAATAATATGGGTGCCTAGGTGGTACAGTCGGTTAAGCATCTGACTCTTGGTTTTGGCTCAGGTTGTGATCTCAGGGCCCTGATCTCAGGGAGAGATCAGGGAGTCTGCTTGAGATTCTCTCTCCTCCTCCCTCTGCCCCTCTGGCCCATGTGCTCTCTCTCTCTCTCTCTCTGTCTCTCTAAAATAAATAAATAAATCTTTAAAAAAAAATAAAAGTGAAACAAGAGCAAATAACCGGTTCTGTCATTGTGATTAATATTAACAATTATAGCTTCCATTTACTGAATACTTATTATGTGTCAAGTATGGTGCTAAGCACTTCATATACATTTTCTATTTGATCTCCATAACAGTCATAAAAAGAGGGCAGTCTTATCTCTATTTTAAAGATGAAAAATTACAATTCAGACCAAATACATAGCTTGCCCAGAGTCATACAGTTTTAAGTGGCAGAACTGATTTTTAAGTACAAATCCACTGGACTTCAAAGTCTATTGTCTTAGCCACTATCCTATCATACCAAGCAAATGATGGTGGGAACAGAAGCACAGATGAGGCATGACCTGTTTTCTTGCTTTAAGATGTGGTTTTCGCTTCCAATAGCAGGCACCCTCAATTTAGGGTACACAAAAGGCCATACGGGCCCCTTGGTCTCAGATTTTTCCCCAGGCTGCAAATCCAGAGGCCACGACACTTTGCACAGAAATCTGTCTTAGCACTTGTCACACATCCTGATAGTTAACTAATAATGGGTAAACCTAACACAGTGCTAATCTGTGCCATGTATTATCCTATCTGATCATCCCACGAGGTAGCATTATGATCCCCATTTCACAGATGATAATGTAGAGACATTAAATTACTTTTGAAGCCAGGAAGCGGCACAGATAGTATCTGGACTGTGATCTTTGTCTCTGAGGCCCAAACTCCTAGCCACTGTATTACATTGCCAGTATCTCCCTCTCTTTCCCTCTCCCTTTCTCTCTCTTTCCCACTAGATTATGAGACATGTGAGAGTAGTTATCACATCTTTTTTATGTGTGCATCCCCAGTGCCCGGGACAGTGCTAGGCACTCAGAACATCTTCAATAGTCTCTTGTTAAATGGATGGATGGGTGGATGAATGGATGGGTGATGGATGGATAGAGGGATGGATAGATGGATGGATGATGGATGGATGGATGATGGACGGACAGATGGGTGGATGTATAGATTGCGGTGACCACTTAGATGGCAGCATCTTGACCCTCTGTCAGGACAGTGCTCGCCACTGATGTTCTTGTATCTGCTGTCCTCAGGTTTGGATCCCAAGCTTCCCTTCCTCTCCTCTTTTCCCTTTGCCCAGACGCTGGATTCTTCTTCCCTAGTTTTCAATCTACCAGTCAAGCTTGACTCCTTTCCCTCTCCTCCGACTTACATATCCCTCTGACTACTCGACTCCTGCACTTGGCTTCCCAGTGGCCTACAAAGCCCTCCATGTGCACGATCTGGTCCCTGTCATTGCTGCCCGGCCTCATCCCCTACCACTGTTTCTCCCACACGCCCCGATCCAGCTGCAGCGGCCTCCCTACCTCTTCACACACACCAGGAATGCCCTGAATTCTTTGCACTTGCTGCTCCCTCTCCGGAATGTTTTCCCCAGATAGCAACATGACTCACTTCCTTACCTTCCTCAGTCTTTGCTCAAATGCCACTTTTTCAATGAATCAATCTTCCTGGGTACTGCCCCTCCCTCTTCCCTGCTTCATTTTTCTCTACAGTAATTATCGTCTTCTGACAGACTACACATCTCAGGTATTTATTTGTCACCCCTCACTCATGAAAGCTCCACGAAGGCAGGGCACTTCGCTGGCTCGGTGGCTTCAGAAGCCGGCCGGGCCTACACCGGTGCCTGGTGTGGTGCAGGCACTCGCTGTGCATTTTTGGAACGACTCGGTGGATCAACACACACACTCCAAGTGTCGGGTCTAGGTCAGGCTCTGTGTTCCTGGTTCTAACCAGATAACGTGAACCTGAAAACCCCTGTCTTTTGAGGCTGTGGGTGGCCCAGTTGAACAGGGTGCGCACCGGGTCACCTGCCAGAGAATGGACGCCGGGAGGGCGGGAGCAGGGGGAGAGGGAGGGGAGCGCCTCCTTACCGCCTTGGTGCACTGGACGTCCTTCCCCAGGAGCCAGTTGAGCTCCAGGTTGCCCTCCCCCTGGTAGCAGGACTGCAGGCGCTCCTTGATCTGCAGGTTGATGGCCCGAATGGGGAAGGCACAGAGGGCAGAGTCGTCTGGCGGGTGGTGGTACTGCTTCTGCCCTTTGGAGAAGATAGCAAAGAGCACATCATCCTGGCCACTGATATTGAAGGCCTGGGCCAGGGAGTCCCCGGGTTTGGCGAGGTAAGCGGCCTGCAGGAGGCGGTACTCCACGCCGGCCCGAGTGCAGCCGAAGGGCAGGGACACGTAGGAGTGGAACTTGGGATCGTCCTTGCAGAGGCGAACGATGCGGGACGTGTAGAACAGGTCCCCCGCCGAGTTGATGGCCACGCCCTCAGGGGTCTCGGGCTGCACCGTCAGGAAGTAGACGAAGCCCCCGCTGGCGAAGCCGTAGATGTAGAAGATGTCGAAGTGGGCGACCAGGGCCAGGGTGTCGGAGGGGATCTTGATGAGGGAGGAGACGAAGTCGCTGTGCAGCTCGTAGTCGAGCATGGCGGACGACTCGGGGTCGCGGGGCAGCTTCCGGCTGGACAGGGTTGGGAAGTAATCCTGCTTGCCGTCCACGGCGGTGCCGATGAACAGCTTGCCGTCCTCGCCGTCCGAGCGCACAATCACGCCGTACATCGTGCCGGTCTTGTTGACGCTGGACAGGTAGTGCTCCTTCTTGTGCGACGGCTCCACCAGGATGAACAGGTCGTCCAGCCGCAGCAGCTTGCACACCCCTTGGTAGAGGCTCCCGCAGGCCAGCAGGCGGTTCTCCGAGTAGTCGATGATGAGCAGCTTGTTGACGTTGTTGGTGAGGGTCAGCACCTCGCCACAGGGCTGCACGATGAGCGGTGGGTAACAGGACTTGTTGTCCTCTTCAGGCCCCGTCTTGTGAGCCACCTGGATGGTCAGGTTGCCCGTCAGCTTGTACACCCTGTTGATGGCCCCCACGTATACTGCCCCCGTGCCTCGGTGCACGGTCAGGTGGTTGAAGGTCCAGTCCCGGTTCTCCGAGTGGAAGGTGCTGAACTGAGGCATGCCGGCGACCCCGGGGGCCAGCAGCACCCAGACCATGGAGAGCAGAACCACAGCCCAGCTGTCGGCCTCTGCAGCCCGTGGCCAGGGCCGCCTCTGTTCCATTCTGAGTGGGGCCGAGGGAAGGAGGACACAGATCCTCGGAGTTCTCATCTACTCCACCTTCCTGGGCTGGCCCTCACATGGTTCTGGAAGACACAAGGCAGACTGGTCAGACGGAAAAAACAAATCCTGGGAGGAGGGGGTAGGATGGCTTGACCCAGGGTCCCAATCCCGGCTAGCTCTGAGTCTCTTCCTTCTGTGTTTTGGTTTTTCTATTTTTAATATACTCTCCCCCTCTTTGGGATGTTCAGGGAATCCTGTTATCTATTTTGGTCTCCAGCCTCTACGCTGTAAAATACTTTTTTTTTTTTTTTTTTTTTTACTTTACAAAGCATCTCTATTTCTGTCTTCTTAAGACAACGTTTTTATCTCTTGGAGAGGTTAAAAGACTGTTTAAGTTCACCCAGCCAGTCGATCCGAGCGTCAGCGCTAAAGCCGGTCTTCCCTACCCGGGTGTCACGTCTGTCCTCTCCCGGTCGAGTGGAAATCTCTCCTGTTTTGAAAAGCTTGTTTAGAAGGCCCTCTTCCAGGCTCTCTAGGTCAACTACTCCCAGAGCCTGATGTCACCACTAAAATTCCTTCTCATTCCAGACCACCCAGCCTCTCACACTGCTGCATTTCAGCGCTTTCTCGTGCTCTGCCCTCCACAGGGAAGGAGAAGAGCTGTTCATCCTGAAAAACAGTGCCCCCCACTGCTCCTCAGCTTCGTCGTCTCCAGAAAGGAGAGGCCCTGAGTGTTAGCTGTTGAAACTTGTTAGAAAAGTGAAATACGGGGAGACTGATAGGACCGGGGTTCTCACGTGTGCCATTCAGGGGCCTGAACAGCCCCAGGGAGAAGTGTGGACACCCCCCCACACACGGCTTTGGGACAGGGGGATGGCAGCCACCACCTTTCTGGTGAGCCGAAGGTGCTCCCACTTTGGCCTCTCTACAGGTGAAGCCCGGGAGGAGCCGGCCTCCTTGCTGAGGGGGACTGGCTACCTGAGTCCGGCTTCAGCCACCTGGGCAAGAGTTCTGGGTTTCGAGAACGGGGGGAGGAGCAGAGGGAGGTGAGTCGATGGCCAGTCTCATTCCAGCCCCTGCTGGGGCCCCGTGGCTGTTGAAGGAGGCATGAAGTCCATGCCAGGCCTCAGCCTGTCCTGCCTGAAGTCCAGTCACTCTCCTGTTCCGACTCTGCTCCTCCTTCCCCTCCGACCCCCAGACCCTAAGGCTTTTCTGTATTCTAAGGAAGCTGCCCAGGAGGGCAAGGTGGGGCTCCTGTGGACAGCTTCCAGACTCCTGGGCAGAGTGGATGGGAGAGTAGAGCTTGTCCCATCTCTAAGAGCACTGCCCCTGACTGTCAGGGACAGGGACAGGGGCAAGGCAGCGAGCTGTCTGGCAGAGAAATCTGCTCTCCAGCTGGACAGACTGTCCGGCAACCTTCTCAGACAAGTCCAGACAGAACTCTGGGCAGGAATGGAAACAACCAAACCAAGGATGGAGAATTTGCTCCAAGACGGCTTAGGAGAGTCGTGTCTCCTTCAACTCCTTGTCCCCCCCGCGTCCCCCCCCCCCCAAAATCTGGCTGGAATGGGTTAGAATTAGAACAGGCGCCACCTTGGAAATCCGCAGTTTTTGCTCTGTGTCTTTAGAAACGCTCCTCCTCAAGGCCTGACAGCCACCATGGTGCCAGAGCGAGGCCCCACCTGACCGCCCTCCTCCAACCAGGCTCCACTGGGGTGTTCTGGGGTGACTCATGAGGCCCCAGGCTTCCTTGGAAAGAGGAAGGCACCAGCGGCATGAGGCCCAGGCTGACCTCAGCGGCTCCGACACAGCCCTTCCGGCCCCACGCGCGCACCAGCAAAGCCTCCCGACAGACAGGGCTTTCGTTTTGGAAACCAGAGGTTATTTTTAGTGACGTCCTGGGGCCGGTAGCAGGACGTGAATTCCTCAAGAGGAGTTGTGGAAAGGAAATAACAGAATCCTCCCATTCTGCAGCTGGATTGGGAACGACCAGAGACCATTCTGGGCATGCCCCTGTCTCTGGGTAGGAAAGCTCCTTTGGCCCGGCAGAGGGCAGGGTGTCCCATGAGGAGCTGTGAGGGAGGCCGTGGAAGTGTCACCACCCCACACGTGGGGTTTGGCCATTGAGAAAGTGTGCTCTCAGATACCCTGGCACTGAGCTGGTGAATGTTACATTCCTGCCTTCTCCACAACATGCGTGCAGCATACATGTTTAGCCCGTGTCTGGAGGAAGAAGGTTCTGGTAGCAGAGATAATACCAAAGCACACGGTGTGAGGTTAAGATCAACCATGTCACCCCACGCCCCCCCCCCCCCCCCCGGCTCCCCGGCTCACTCTCCTCCTGAGGCACAGTTTGAATAGTGAGTGGCTTTTGTTAGGCACAATTTGGGGACAAGTTGGGCTCTGGGGCAAGCCAAGTCTCATCCCCCTTTCTGGCAGAATGAGGGCAATGACAGAAGGTACCTCTCAAGGTTGTCACGAGAGCAAATGAGATGACGTGGGGAACCTCTTAGCATGGCGCCTGGCACACAGTCAGTGCTCAACTTGTGCCAACTGTTATTATCATCACTGAAGCCTCCCCAGGAGACTGCACTTCAGGAATCCTGCCGGAGCACCTGAGCTCCCTTTTTGCTCATAGTCTTCCTTTCCATGGGAATAAACACTGTGGGTAGACCTTGAGGCCCAGCTCTCCCTGACCCAGTGAAGGCGCTCAATCTCAGAAGCCTGTGTTAGGGGAAAGGGAATAGATCCAAGGTGATCTTCTCTATCATACTACTGCACAAGTCCCAACAAAGCCTCTCAGCGGCCGGCAGAGAGGCTGGTAGAAGTACAGAATGCTGGGAGGTAAACTATGAATGGAAAAATGGCGTGATAGCTATGAAGTCTTAGGGCAGGAGGAAGAGTATGGCGGGGGGGGGGGGGCGACTCGGGAACACAGGATTCAAATCCTGCCTGTGTTCCCCCATGAGTACTATGGCTTTAAACCGGTCTAGCATCTTCCTGAGCCTATCTCTTTGATCTTAAAATAAAGAGTGCTTGAATTAACCAGTTTGTAAGACTTCTTCTTTCAGATGAAGTGATAACCTTGAGGCTTGTTTCCTTTATCTTCTAGAGTTTGTCATTGAGACTGAGGTCCTTCCACGCTACCTGGTAAGGCTGGTTGGGCCAGGAGTTCTCAACAGACCACTATAGTGGGCTGTTTCCCTCTCATTCCTTTTCGTCACAAGGTCTATCCTCGGGATACCATCCATTCCTTTATCAACATCTATTCTGGGACCGAAAGCTCCTGGGACCTTCTGATCTTGAAGCAGCAGGTACTGTTGCACAGGAGTCAAGAGAAGGCATGGTCTGCAGTGCAGGGCTGGCAAGGGAGGCTCACGGTCCACTTTGGGAATGTGGCTTTCCCAAGGACAACGGACTTAACAGCCAAGTTGGGAGCCTCCATCTCTCCATGCCAAGGCTGATATTACCAAGTAGCCATTGGCGGGGCCAGCTGGCAAGGATCAGGTCTCCTATCTGAGTTCAGAGGAAAGCAGAACGTTTGTTCCTCTGGTGAGAGACAGTATGCTCTAATGGTTAAATGCATGAGCTCTGAACTTAGCTGCTTGGATTCAAACAGAGCCAACAGCTGTGTGAACTTGGTCAAGGTACGTAGCCACTCTGTGATGCTCTGTCCTTATCTATCTAAAATGGGATTAGCAGTAGTATCTATCTCATAGGATTATGACGATGAAGTCAGTTAATACATAGAACGCGCTTAGAATGATGTCCATTTGAAACGTTCCAGAGACATTAGCCTTTATTATTAATAATTTATTTGTCAGTATTTCCAGCTCTTCATGAACTCCGCCATTCCATGACCTGTCTTAAAAGGAATTCTCCAGCCTCGGTTTGGTAGAAGCCAGCAAACATGTGCCTATGACTTTGTATACCCAGTATTTCTTCCTAATACCAGCTGTCTAATGTCAACCTGGGGAGTTTTCCCTTAATGATGCCTCCTTCTTTCCATCATTTCTCTCTCTGTGGCCGTTTGTGAAGTCAGTTTGTCAGATGCATTCTCAAGAGCCAAAACTTGCCTATCCTCTCTTCTCCCCACCTCCAGTCCCAATTCAGGACACGCTGCTCCAGGACACTCGCCCTATCAGCCAAGCCTCTGGAGACGTGTTACTCAGAGCACGCTGCATGCCAAGGAGAGGCCACACTTGCCTCTTTGGGAAGCAAGTATCACTGAATATTTTATTTGGAGGGCTTGATGACACCGTCTCCCTGATCAAGATTCAGGAGGCAGGTGTTGGGGACAGCCAGTGGAAGCATCTAATACCTTCCAGATCAGCTGCTATAGGTGTCGGAGGTAAAGCAGGGAGGAAATGACAATCAGGCACTTCCAGTTCAGCTCAGGGCAGGACTCTCTCCTCCCCACCTACCTGCTCTGGTGTCTCTTCCCAGGAGGTCTGGGTGATGTGCTTCTATGCTTTCACTTGGTCTCCGTTGTAGCAAAAGGAGCCAATAGGAAGAGGAGTTAGAGTCGGGATACCATCCTTCCTTCCTTCCTTCCTTCCTTCCTTCCTTCCTTCCTTCCTTCCTTCCTTCCTTC